>NC_053126.1:3935748-4235748 GCF_010015445.1 Perca fluviatilis
ATTCAAGCCGTTGCCAAATGAGTTACTACAAAGCTAATTAAGACTATCAGCTTCGGGCGCCTGGGTAGCTCACCTGGTAGAGTGTGCGCCCATAAACAGAGGCTTAGTCCTCGACGCAGTGGTCGCGGGTTTGATTCCGACCTGCGTCCCTTTGCTGCATGTCGTTCCCCCTGTCTCCCCTTTCATGTCTACAGCTGTCCTATCTAATAAAGGCCTAAAATGCCAAAAAGCTATCAGCTCCACACAACTCTCTCTGTTGGTTCAGAAGATTGTGTCGTCCGGCGACTTTCCTGCGCTGAAACTTGAGTGAAGATAATGACCTCTTCTGAAGAGTCCATCATGTTTTTTAATCCTCCGAGTCCTCCTTGGCTACTGGCAATTGAGTGGAGGAGAGGGGAGGGGGTGGTGCGGGATCACGGAAGGCTTGTATCATGTGGACGCGCCGACAGTTTTGTTGTCATTGCTTAGAATTCCTCATGGGGGCGACAGCAACTACGCACTATAGCTTTCATTTTTGTTATTTAAGATAAAACGCAATTTCAGTTGCGCTTTTGTTAAGAGGACGCGTTGTTTTGCACAGTTTGTATAAATAAAGTCATTTTTCTGCATCTTTTTCTGTTAAAAAAATTGCGAATAGAAAATTGTATCGTGAACTTAATATCGTGAATCATATCAAGTCGTGAGTTGAGCGTATCGTTACATCCCTACCTAATCAAGTAATGAAAACTTATTCGACTACACACCGCACGCTGAAGTGCCGCGAATAGCTGCGAAGCGCTGTAAAGCGGAGCTATTTTCCATTTCGGCGCCCATGTTATCCAATCTGTCCGACCACACCGGCTGTGATCAGACGTGGAGCCTCAGCACCGGCCCGCGCGCTGCAGCGATTGTTTCGGCGTCTCCTCTATTTCTTTCGCGAGCTACGAGCAAATGTGTCAAGCTAGGCAGGGAATCACATACAGGAAGGCTACAGGGCAGTCGGATACTTTACAAAATAAACCAATTTTGGTTTACCAAAATGGTGATTTTGGCTGTCTCGACTTCTCAGCTGTGTCTACAGAGAGACACGGGATTAGGCACACGGAGAGACGGACGGATGGACGGACAGTGACAAACACACACACACACACACACAGACACACACACACAGACACACACTGGGAGAGGGAGAGAGCGCTGTGTGGAGAGGAGAAGGATCGCTTTTTGACCGGCGCGGAGAATTGCGCGTCTTGTATGAACAACCAGGCGCACGATCAAGGCACGATCAGGCACGAATGTACGCGTCATGGCTGTTCGCGGCGCTTCAGCGTGCGGTGTGTTCCTGGCGTAAGACCAAAACTACAGATTAGCCGACTAATCAACTAATAGAGGGCAGCCCTACTTAGCGAGTTTCAGTCTAATTTAGGGTAATTTTGTGTTAGGGTTTGAATGCAAATTTTATATTTTTCACAATAATATGTAAACGTGCAAAATACAATACATAGAGTTCTGGTGGTGGTTGATAAAGTTCATGAATTTTGAAAGAGTCGATAGAGATCTGTTGTGCAGACTGTGTGAACAGTTCAGAAAAAAATGAACTCAGTAACTCCGAGAAACACGTCACCAACAATTAATAATTAATAACTTTGTTGATAATTAATGACCTCGATGAACGCAACGACTCCCCGCTGCAGAGTGTCGAGTAAGATGGTAGTAGTCAGAGAGAGGCAGGGAAAGTGAACAAAAGTAGTAGCCATGGCAACAGCTTCCAAATGTACTTCCTGTTCCAAGTAAAGCTGATCAGTTCTGTGAATTTCTAAGGTTCATTAAGACACCATTTACAAGGATATGAGTACATGGAATAAAGAAGGAGGTTCAGATTTAGATTTATCAGGCAGAGGTGGAGTAGAAGAAGCTCTGGCTACATTTACATTGCTACGTTTTGGGTTTTTGAGCCAAAAGCTCTAGTAGAAGAATCTAATCTCTGTTTAAACGAACACGCCAGAACCAAAATATCTCATCAACATTCTGTGCGGGGGTAAACAGGAAGCAGCACGTATACTCCGCCCAACCTTGGTAGCTTAGGGCGCGTTCCAGGCAACCCGTAACCCGTGTTTTCACAACTTTCTCCCCAGGAAATGGCAGTCAAACCCGTAACTTATGCTGCGTTCCAGACACAGTTTTTAGTCCGTAAGTTACGACTTCAAGTCACGACTCACGACTTGGTAGCGTTCCAGGCAAAGTCACCACAAACCCTTCTAGCTCGTGTTAGCTAGCGGCTACCTAACGTTGACGTTAGCTATCTATGTTACTTTACGTTGCCTATTTATGTCTATTTATTTCTACTTATCACTGTTAATAAACGGCGTTTGTACAGCATCAACAGGGGTCGCCGTTGTTGTTTACGTGTGTGTGACGTCAAAAACTGTAACTGGGAGAACAACCATCTGGTACCAGTTCACGGGGAGTAAGTTATGGGTTTGACTGCCGTTCCAGGACACTGTCACGGGTAGAAGGTTGTGAAAACACAAGTTACGGTTGGCCTGGAACGCAGCATTACTACCCGTGAACTGGTACCAGATGGTTGTACTCCCAGTTACAGTTTTTGTCGTCACACACACATAAACAACAATGGCGCCCCCTGTTGATGCTGTACAGACGCTGGTGATTAACGGTGAGAAATAGAAATAAATAGACATTAATAGGCAACGTATTACATACGTAAGTGTATATATATAATTCCGCACATTGTAATCAAAACAATACACATACGATTGTGTACTACTACAGGTTATGTTTATTAAATGAAGCCCAAAATATGTCGCCGACTAGACATCGCCAGTATCTGCTAGCGCTAGCTAACATCAACGTTAGGTAGCCGCTAGCTAACACTAGCTAGAAGAGTTTGTCGGGACTTTGCCTGGAACACTAAGTCTTAACTTACGGGCTAAAAATTGTGTCTGGAACGCAGCATTAGTCTCAGAGAACGAGATGTCGTGACCAAATCAGGCGGCAAAACCTTGGCGTCAGTGTCGGTGTTGCCAAAGATCTCCGTTTGCAGCCGTTGAGACTGAAACACAACCCCGTCAGAAGTGTTTCCAAATGTTTCCGGTTTAGGGGCTCGGAAACACCACAGCAGTGTGAAGGCGAGGTGTAAACGTAGCAAAAGATTTTAGTTTTTAAACCAAAACGCAATGTAAATTAGGGCTGCACGATATGAGGAAAATATCTAAATGGGATTATTTTGGCTGATGTTGCGATTGCGATATGATTCACGATATTGGAGGGAATGATCCTTTTTGTATCATTCTCATTTTCATTGAATGTATTAAAATTCAAAGAAATTAAAATGATGATAGTGTGATATTTGCGAGAATGTGTACCAAACAAAGATTTTTTCTTTAGTCTGTAGGATACGATTTGTAGACTGGGACGTCTCTGTAGCACCACAATACTTACTAATACATTCAGAATGGTTTGACACATATTTGGCCATTAACAAATATTGCCCCCACCCCTGCGATTTGGATATTGCACTAGTCCATATTGCGATTTTGATACATTTGCGATTCATTGTGCAGCCTTAAAGGGATACGGCACCGTTTGTTGAAATCGGGCTTATCACGGTCTCCCCTACCTGTAGATAGGTGGGCCAACAAATTTTTTTTTTGCATGCATTGTTTTAGTCCGGTGCAACACCGGCAGCGCCACCGCTAGTTAGCTTAGCGTAGTGAATGGAATCCTATGTTGCCGGTTAGCATGTTGTGAGTAAAAGTGAGCCAACAAAAGACAAAAAAACAACAATTACTTGCACTGAGACAAAAAAAATGCATTGGCCCACCTATCTACAGCCAGGGGAGACCGTGATAAGCCCTATTTCAACAAACGGTGGCGTATTCCTTTAATGTAAATGCAGCCTCTGTCTGGCAGAGACAATTCTGTTAATTTCTGTCCATTTTGTCTACTTTTCCCCCGCCAGCTTGCCCCAGATGATGCCTGGAAGTGCCCCCACTGTAAGCAGCTGCAGCAGGGCATGGTGAAGATGAGCCTGTGGACGCTGCCGGACATCCTCATCCTGCACCTGAAGCGCTTCAGGCAGGTGGGCGAGCGGCGGAACAAGCTCACCACGTTGGTGCACTTCCCCCTGGCGGGCCTGGACATGACGCCTCACATGGTGAGCCGCAGCCACGGCTCCCATCAGCCCCCTCTGCAGCCTGGCTGGAAACAGCCGCGGCGACCTGACCTGACTCCTCCCGACTTCCTGTACGATCTGTATGCTGTGTGCAACCACCACGGAGGAATGCATGGCGGACATTACACAGGTCTGACTAACTGACAGCTTCTGAGTAAAGACCTGTAGTAATAATGATAATCACAACTTTAATAATTAACTATTTATGTGGCACCTTTCGGAAAGGAATAAAAGGTAAATAAAAAATAGAAGTTGAGAATAAAAAAACAAAACAATTACATAAAATTGTTAAGATATAACTTAGCTCTGAGAAGAGATTTAGAATATGCTCAGCCTGGGGCGCCCTTGTAGCTCACCTGGAAGAGCGTGCATCCCGTGTACCAAGGCACAGTCCTTACCGCAGCAGCCCGGGCCTTTGATGCATGTCTTCCCCCTCTCTTTTTCTCCCCTTTTTATGTCTACAATTGTCCTATCAATTAAAGGCAAAAATGCCCCAAAAATATCTTAGAATAGGATCAGCCTTACAGCTGAGGGAGTTTTTTTTTTTTTAAGATTATTTTTTGGGGCTTTTCCCTTTATTGTGGATAGACCAGAAAGGGGGAGAGAGATGGGGCATGACACGCAGCAAAGGGCAGCAGGTCAGACTCGAACCCTGCGCCGCTGCAGGACTCAACCAACATGAGGCGAACGCTCCCACTGGGTGAGCCAGAGGCCGCCCCGCTGAGGGAGTTTTTAACATTATTAAATATAGCATTCAGTCTTGACAGGATAGTGTAATTAATGCTAGTGCTAGAGGCCAGAAAGGGTGATTATAATGATGTTTATTATGGAGCTTTTTATTTAAGTCTTTCGACTGTAGGACATTTTTAGACATCAAGGTCTTAATTTCAGCAAGGCGTATAACAATGCATAACAATGGTGGTTGATTTTATGTGTACGCATGACTTGCCCCAGGGGTAGCATGAACTGTAGATCAGTGGTTCCTAAACTTTTCTTTACATTAAGGACTCCTCATCTGACACAAGTTAGACCGCCAACCCCAATTTATTAAGATTTTGTCCCAGAGTCCCCTATCTGATAGGATTTTGCGTTTAGATGTTTTATTACAGAAAGTGTATAACAACCTATGACAAAATTAGTCATACCCAACTTCGATACTTTTGAGGCACCGATTGAATTGCCTCCATAGTATATCAAGTATCGAAAAAATGCCTCGTCATTCAATGCCAAATTCCAGTGCCTAAAGGAGTACATCTCATCAGCATCAGTGAGCCAATAAGCATGCAGCGTGTTTCTACCAAGATCTAATAATGTTTGTGATTGGCTGTCTTATGTTACACATCCTAGAGACACGGAGGAAAACCTTAACGTTACGCACAGAGATGTTGTATTTTGAGAAGCTTGAATACACCGCGTGCGTTGCATCGGTGTAAAGTAGCTGGGGGAAAAAAAACATTTGTATTTGTATTTTGTATGGTAACTTATTTTTGTTCAAATGGATTGTTGGAGCAATTACACCACTTTATTTTGATTTGTTTATATACCAGATTGGTTAATCTGCAGTTTTATGTTTGAGCACTGGGTGGAGCATTACCTTTGGGAAGGCCTAAAGGTAATCAGCCACAGGCACACAGGTGTGTGGAAAAAGGGGAAAGCATACAGCTTTTCACCGTGTCAGGTTTGCGTGTCATGGTTTGATTTGTGTGCAAAGAAAATGAAACCGGAAACAAAATGAAATGGACTGTATTGCTTGTCCGACGGTGAGCAGGCCGTCAGGAGAATAAATGGGTCACAGCACCGAAATGCAGACAAATTGTGGACATTGATTATTGGCGTCCAAGCAAGTTCTCCCCTGGTCCCACCTCATTGGCCTAATTTAAGTTAGTAAAAGACTCTAATTGGATTTTTTTTTCTTCTTAAAAGTATCATTCAGGAACCGGTATCTAGTTGGTATTGACATGTATCAGTGGTGTTTTAACAGGTTCTGTTTTCCTCCAGACTTACATTTGTCCATTGTCTTTGTGATTGAAGCCTTCTGCAGGAACTCGGTGGACGGCCAGTGGTACAGTTATGATGACAGCAGTGCTGAGCCGGTGCCAGAGGCGGATGTGTGCACACGTGGAGCCTACATCCTCTTCTATCAGAGAAGAAACACCATCCCCCTCTGGTCTGCCAGTTCCTCCGTCAACGGTCAGTCCTTTCAAATCCTCCCTGTAGCGGCTTGTTATGATGAGGTGGGATCAGAGCAGCTGGAGTCTGCCTTACATCCTTTTGACAAAGTAAAGAATTAATGGACGGGATTTTGGGAGCATCATTACACCTCACATCATTATTTACAATTTGTTCTGCAAACATCTGGTTTTCCCGCTACTATTTCAGGCTGCCGATTTGCTCAATGTGATGCTTTTCTTCAGCATCAGTGTTCATTTTCTGGGGGGGGGGGTGTTAGTTCATAAATGAAGGTGGTGAAGGTGGTTGTCAGTGATAGCAGAGAAAATCTGACCGGCTGTAAGAAAAGGTCTGCATTTCCCCATTTCCAGGAGTCACCGAAGCATTCATTGTCACAGTTTCAGCATAATGAGCGTGTTCACAGATGGGTGGAAGTACTGGTGTTATTGGGTGATTATTGCAACATTTTCTGTGACTCACCGTGATTTTTGTGAAGGCAATAGACATTGCTGTGGAAAGCACAGTCACTTAAAGTGCCCATATTATGAAAAAACACTTTTTTCTGGGATTTGGGGTGTTCTTTTGTGTCTCTGGCGCTTCCACATGCATACAAACTTGAAAAAAAAAACATCCATGCTGTTTTGAGTGAGATAAGGGCTTCTGAATACATCCTGCCTTCAGTTTTTGGGTGAGCTGTTCAAAATCTGCAGGGCTTTCTACGTCACTAGCCGAAACAAGATGGCCAACCGCTAGCATGCTACCTCGTTCTCAATGGCAAAACACTGCTACAACACACACAAGTCCACCGTAATCTACAAAAGAACTACTTCCATGTCCCTGTTCTGCAGGGATTCCACGCAAAGTTGGAAGTGTGCCCTCGTTTAGAAGAAGTCTCCCGGCTAATCCTGCCTTGTAACTGACCTGACTAGCTGATGTGATCCTTACCTAGCTACTGAGCATGTGCGTCTCCCAACAAAGATGGGACAGAAGTGCGAGGTCTCACTCTGTAGCTAAAACAGAGAGCTCAACACACAGGGTGAAAAGAGGAGCTGCAGCAATGTGGAGTATAACAAAAATATGGTGTTTTTTGAAAATTAAACCATGTAAACCTATTCTGGTACAACCTCAAAATACAATTATGAACCTGAAAATGAGCACAGTATGGCCGCTTTAAATGGCCCATTTGTGTGACGTCCTGTTGTGTTCCTTAACCCCCAAATGTAGCACAAGTAGACTTTATATTTTACAAGTATTGTTTTCCATCAGATCGTTTATAGATCTCCACATTTCCGACCACACTTGAAGGCAGCTTCTATTCACGGAGAAAGAGAATAGAGACGGAGGGAATGTGCTTTGTTGTTGCGGGAATCAGTCAGCTGCCTCCCAAACTCCTAGGCAGTTTAGTGCTTGTGTTTTGTGTTTTAAAACTATTAAGTGGCAGCCATAGAGGCAGTGATGTTTCCTGTTTCCTGTACGGGACTCTCACACCGCCTCAAACCGACTGAAAGGCTGTTAACATGATTGGCCACCGCAGGGTGACGCCAGGTTGCGTTTCTTCATAAAGTGGAAGAAGCTCTATTTTTTTTTTTTTTTACACTCTGGCACCTTATTTACATTCAAAGTACAAGTCCTAATCATTAAAAAATTTAAATATGTACCTGAAAAGCAGTTTACTGTCTAGATTTATTAGGACTTAAATTATTTTGTGACGTTAAAAATATGAATATGTCTATTGAGTAGAAACATAATACTTCACAATATTTATTGACTATAGTTGCTAGCTAAACTGTTAAATAATGGCTATTAATGTTAACATGGAGCTATCTGGCGCCACACCGTAATGTAGGGATGCTAATGCTAAAAGGGTTAGGGTTAGCTGAAGGCCAACCCTTGTTAACTGATCATTAGCTGTTAACCAACAAGCAGGCATGTAGGCTTGGACATACTTTGCGCTTCCGCAGACAGCATTACATCTTACGATGTTGAGTGCATTGTATGGACACATGTATTCACTGTACTGGAACCACTTGTGTGTCCGTTTAACCGTCACAGCTGTCTGCTGTTAGCAGAGAGTATGTCCGAGCCTGTGTCTACTGCATCCACCTGGGAGGTTGTCAGCTGTGTGTCTGTCATTATATATATAAAACATTTAAAATGATATTTGCGGGCCTTTGCTGCATGCCATCCCTCTCTCTCCACCTTTTACTGTCTTCAGCTGTCCTATCAAATAAAGGCTAAACAAAGCCAAAAACATTATCTTTAAACCTATATTCGAGACTATACTCAATTGTCAAAATGACCTGGTGACGGAGATTTCCGTAGCCATAGTAACTCAATCCTGGCCGTGTGTGTGTGTGTGTGTGTGTGTGTGTTTTGTGTCAGGAGCTCATAAATTATATTAAATATTTTAGCAGTAAAAAAGAAAAATAGACCTGTGGCTATAGCCCAATAACCTGACTCCACCAGATGGATCGCTTTGCATTTGCTCGGCATATCCATCTGAGAACTTTCCGTTGGAGAACTTTTGGGAAGAGGCGAAAATCCTGGTTAGCTGATTGAATAAACCATCTGTCTATTACCACCTATAGTTGGTGATAGGCGGGCCTAATCAACCAATCAGATCAAACTCTTGCCGAAACCAGTTGGGAGAAGAGCAGAAACATCTTTTCTTCCGAGAAAAGCCTCCAGTGCCGTTTCTTTGCTCTTCTTTCACTGAAGGAATACTTTCTAATTCGGATAAAAACTTGCACGATAGCTACGCTCATCTCATCCGTGGAAGCCGCCACGTTGTTTAGACTGAACAGTCGCTTCTCGTTGCGTCACACCTAAACCCAATTCAAAACCAACGCTGATTGGTCGGTCGTTTGGCGAACGGCTCCACATTTTCTCTATCTCAAGATGCTAGACTGATCTGGGAGTAGAAAACTGGAGCTCGTGAGATCAGGACGGTCTCACGAGGCTAACCGCCCAAGAATCCAGGCCCTAAACACTCCCTTGGTGGGAGGCCTTCTGTTTCTCTGTGAACATGTTCATAGCTGCACATGGCTTGTTTTTGGATAAATTGAAATGCAAAAAAAAGAACACAAACTGACTCCTTTTCTCCTTTTTACAGGTTCCACCAGCTCATCCACCTCTGACCACTGGCTGGTCCGGCTGGGGGGGGGCAGTAAGAGGGGCAGCGTGGTGTCGGGAGGAGCCATCCCTGGACCTCCGGGGCCCACACAGGCCCCAGAGTCTCCTGAGCTGCCAGTGTTTGGAGATGAACCCCCCAAAACAGCTGACACAAGTAGGTACCTGGAGCAGCATGTGTAGTATGTTTTAATTATCTTGACCCTCAAGGGTGATTCCAGGATTTTTTTAAGTGGGGTGGCACAGTGGGGACCAATAATCAGTCAGGGGGGGCCCAGGGGATTTTATCAGAATACTGCATAGAAAATCTGCTTAGAAATATAGAAAATATTGGATCAGATAGAACAACACAATGTAATTTAGCTAAATGAAAACAGATCACATTCATTAATAATATTACTTGTTTTTATTTGCAAAAAATTGCATATCCAAATACAATACACCTTTTCTATGGGCTCTTAAGACAAAACTTTGGATAGTCATCATGGAAACATTAATTGGTCATTGGTGACAAGGGCTGGGAAGGTTTTTTTCACAGAACCGTATAAAAAAAGAATGTGCAATACACTTACAATAAACTAGGTAAAAAGAAAACCTTGCTGTACACAGTTTTCAGATGAAAGGAAACAGAACAGAAATGAAGTACAATACGCCATTTATTTCTTACAGCAACAAGTGCTCTACAGTGAGTTCAATATCTTTCTACTTCTAATCTGGCCTCAACATTTCAACAAAGAACACAGTTGCCATTCAATGTGTGTTTAAAGTATATATCCATTTACCAAAGACAGGCAGCAAAGTACTCTGATCCAATGGAAATCAAATCTGTCAGATTGACAGCACTCTAGCCCAGTGGATTGGGGGGGCACCGGGGGGAGGCAATCATAATCCAGGGTGGGGGGGGGCGGGTGCAACCCCAGGCCCCCTCTAGACCCACCCCTGTTGACATTGCTGCATATAGAAAACACTTAGAATTGTTTGCAAAGGGCAAAACAAGTATTTTAAAGTTATAATGATTTCAGTCCCGGTTGATTTGGCAACATTTTGGGTTACTGGTGGTAACAGCAAGGATTAAACTTTGAGACAAACGCATTATGTTTCCTATTACTGCTTCACAATTAAAGAATCAGTCCCTCCAGAAAAACGCGATTATGCGATCGCATAATTCAACTCATAATCAGCCAAAGTCCACATATTTATGCGGGGGCCGCATTTTTTCAAATACATTGCACTTTCGCCGCATAAATTGCCGATTTCCACGCAAAATATGCGGGGCTTGCATGATTTCATAATCCCTGCATTTTCGTTGCAAAAAAGTCCCATAATATATCTTAGCAGAAAGTTGAAATATGTTGCGTTTACTTCACACAAGAGCAGCCATTTTTCCCTGTTGCCATGGGAACGTTATGAAGTGACATAATTACGCAACGTAAACATCATCGAAAAGCAGGGTGTTTTTGCAAGTTCCTGCAATTTCATCGCATAAAATTGCATAAATATCCCGCATATTCCATCGCATTTTAAAAAAAAACGTGCCGCATAATCAAAGATTTTTGCCCGCAACAATCACAAAAAAACTCCGCATTTTTCTGGAAGGACTGAATAATATAGAAAAGTAACGTACACCGAGGGTGGTGCCAATTACTGGAGGTAGACTTAAAAAAATAAGAAAAAAGTGTTTCAAATCAACAATCTTGCTTCACAATTAAAGCCACCATGTGTTTCATCATTTAAACACGTTTAAGGTAAAGCAGACATACTGTAAGTAAACTGTAGCAGTAGTAAGGTGTAATGTCTTTTCCTCTAGATGGGTTTGAAGCCAAGCTGTTTGTCCGTGGGAGCCAGGGCCGGAGTTTAAGCATGAGATCACCAACTAAGCCCAAGGAGACTCTGAGCAAAGTTCTGCCACTGCGCTGGTCTTTTGGCTCCAAGGACCGCATTAGACAACCAGCCCAGACCCAGCCTGGAGAGCTGGTGGAGTACCTGGAGTCTGGGCGCCGCCCGCGATGTACCAAAGAGCCTATCGTAACACTGGTGGCCACCCCGCCACAAATAAATGCCCAGGGAAGAGCCTTCGAAGTGGGACAGGACTGCAGCTCACCCAGCAGTAGCAGTCTTAGTTATACAGACAGACCCAGCTCTGACTCTTGTTACTCCCCCAAATTACCCGAGGGACAGAGCAGAGCGTGCGCGGAGAGAAACACGAGCCAGGGAGTCGGTAACGGCAGCAATTTGAAAGCCAGGGAGGATGGTTCTCTGAGGCACCGGTCGTCTAAGAGAGCGAGGCAGGACCACGGCCGGACCCTGGACCTCCAGCTTCAGCTTCACAGAGGGGCCGTTCTATTGGGTCATATCAGCCACAGTGCACCTCCAAGCAGAGATTCCACACTGAGAAGGACCAAGGTTCAGACAGGATCGACAGCCAGGGCACAAAAAGACTTGTTACAGATGACCACTGTTCAACCGGAGGACAGGAGGGGGCAGAGGGGTCAGGAGGGTTGCAGCCACGACAGCCTCTTGTCTTTTTTCAAACCTGGTTTCATGAAGAAAGACATTGTCGGGTCACCAATCAAAGGGCAAGACCGGCGTATGAACAGCCACGGACAACTGGGAAAGCTGGCAAGCAGTAATTTATCCAAACTGTCCCTCTCCAATGGAACGCTGACCGCGGCGGCACCAGACGAGAGGAGGGCCAACGCCAACGTCCTCCCGAGCCGCGACGCCCATAATAACTGCAAAGTGCCGCTCGTGAACGGAAAAGCCGGGATTCACCACCCTGTAGACATTAAGCGCGCTCACAGCTCCAGTAACATCCAGACGAGGCTGGATTTGACATTTCGCAGGTGTGCGTCGCTGCAGAGGAACGGCGAAGTAGCGGCCCCCCCGGCCCAGCGCCTCCTGCTGTCAGACAAGCCCAGCTACGCCACTCTGCAGCGGACGCAATACAGCACCGCCTCCCTGGGTAGGCACACACCTGTCCCTGCATCCTGTTTTTAAGCTTGGTTACTGTGATAAAAATTGTTGAGAATGTAATTATAGGTTTAGCAAGTTTAGCCCTATTTCACGATCTAAGCGCACAGCGTGAAGCCCCTGGCGCAGGTGCGTTTAGGGTGTGTACAAATTGCTATTATGATGGCGGATTTGGTAAGCAGGAAGGAGAGATTTTCAGGAGAAGAAACTGATCTGCTTGTGCGTGAAGTAAAAGCACGCGAGCAGATCATATATGGCACGAGCACTATGCCACCAAAACTCCACGAGGTGAAGCAGGCGTTAAAATAACAATGAAATGCTGCGTTATTGACTTTAGACCAGGTTTTTGTTGGTTAATGGTGCGATCACTTTCCGCTGCCTCAAGATAGCAATACGCCATGAACACACCTGAACACACCAGCACCCCCATGGGCGCCCAGATGGGCGCAGGTGCATTTGCTATTTAAACGACGCGGTCGCTGGACGCTAAATTGACAACTGTGTCGGTCTTAAACTAGCAAAGACACTTGCGGTGGGCTTTGCGCTGCGCTGCGCCGGGTCCAAGATAGGGTCCTTTGTGTCAAACATTGGTAAACAAAGAAATAATAACCTTCTAAGCAGCTTTTAAAGTGCTCATATTATGCTCATTTTTAGGTTCATAATTGTATTTAGAGGTTATATCAGAATAGGTTTACATGGTTTAATTTAAAAAAACAAAAAAACACCATATTTTTGTTGTACTGCACATTGCTGCAGCTCCTATTTTCACCCTGTGTGTTGAGCTCTCTGTTTTAGCTACAGAGTGAGACATCTCACTTCTGTGATGGGCTGTGACTTCTTCTTTGTTGGGAGTCGCACATGTGCAGTACCTAGGTAAGGACTACTAGCCAGTCAGAAGCAGAGTATGAGGGCGTGCCCTGACAGTAGCTAGGTAAGAACTACTAGCCAGTCAGTAGCAGAGTATGAGGGCATGCCCTGACAGTACCTAGGTAAGGACTACTAGCCAGTCAGAAGCAGAGTATGAGGGCGTGCCCTGACAGTACCTAGGTAAGGACTACTAGCCAGTCAGTAGCAGAGTATGAGGGCGTGCCCTGACAGTACCTAGGTAAGGACTACTAGCCAGTCAGAAGCAGAGTATGAGGCCCTGACAGTACCTAGGTAAGAACTACTAGCCAGTCAGTAGCAGAGTATGAGGGCGTGCCCTGACAGTACCTAGGTAAGGACTACTAGCCAGTCAGTAGCAGAGTATGAGGGCGTGCCCTGACAGTACCTAGGTAAGGACTACTAGCCAGTCAGTAGCAGAGTATGAGGGCGTGCCCTGACAGTACCTAGGTAAGGACTACTAGCCAGTCAGTAGCAGAGTATGAGGGAGTGCCCTGACAGTACCTAGGTAAGGACTACTAGCCAGTCAGTAGCAGAGTATGAGGGTGTGCCCTGACAGTACCTAGGTAAGGACTACTAGACAGTCAGAAGCAGAGTATGAGGGCGTGCCCTGACAGTACCTAGGTCAGGACTACTAGCCATTCAGAAGCAGAGTATGAGGGCGTGCCATGCTATCAGCTAGGCGAGCATTATAACGTGTGTTCCAAAGTGACCAGGTTTGTCTCTGAAGTAAAGGCTGGACTACAATAGAGCTGTTTGGAGCAGTTGGTGAACAGTGTTTTCTGTTGGAGATGGTAAGTCCCTTTGGGGGGGGACTTTGGGCTTTTTCACTTTGTGAGCATATAATATGCACAAAAAAGATATATAACAAAATAAAGGAAAGGGAATAATCCCACAAAAAGCAAAATATGAGCACTTAAAAGCTGGTTAATCTGTTACTTCCGTTATTTCCTTACAAGCAATGTAGCATTTAAAAGGCAATTTGTTTTTAACCGAGACCGGCGGAGAGCTCACTCCAGGGAAATCAGTCTTGGTCTTACATTTCCTTCCATTCCAACCGAGTGGAAAATGGATTTACATATGGAGTCAACAAGATGGAAATGTAAAGGTAATTTACCAAGAAGTGCTGTACAGATGAACACTAGCAAATGAGCATTTTGCCTCATCTCAAGAGGTGGCCAACCAGTCATATCATATAAAGGACAGTGGTGAGGGTTATAACTTGGCATCTGTAATAAATCTAAGTGCAGAGTGATAAACAAATCTAGGGGTTTTAACGTTGAAGACGCAGAGTGCCTATAAATTACATCTCCATAATCAAAAAACAGGAAAGAGAGTAGCTTCCACAATTCTTTTCCTGCAAGATATAGGAAAGGGATACAGGATTTAGTTGACTTAAGTCATGTTTCCATAGCATGACGTGGTCATACTCAGGTTCTAGTCAGAATATGAGTCGAGATGCTGCTCCAGTGGGCTGTGGTTATGGGGCGTGTTTCAACCGAACCAGGAAAGAAAACGCCTCTGCACTCAATTGGATAGACCTACTACCAATCAGAGCAACGTATGTATGTGACGTATGTCTGCTTAGCAACCATCGGGGCCAGCTGATAAATTAAACTTTTGCCGAATCCCGTGGGAAGGATAACCTCTTTCCGATCGGCAAATGCCGTGATTGCCGTTCTCTGTTCCTCTTTTAAAATGAATGCGCTGTCGATATCTTCTATAACAGACGTGATGGCAGCCATCTTTGTTGTAAACAAATTCAACCCAAGCGCTCTTTGGTGACGTGGTTGATTACGTTACTCAACTGTCCATCATCGTATAAAGCCCGCCCTGACAATTTCATTGGTCCGAGCAGCTCTGGTTCGAGCATAGTTGCTCCATAACGAATCAAGTCCTGACCGAACTTCCAGACCTCAAATGTTGTGGGTGGGGCAGTTCAGTTCGGCTGGCATCCATGCAAATGTTTCCATCTAATTGTTAAGCGAATTTTAAGTGAACTTTTAAAATGTCGCAAAGCGTAGTTTCGTTACAAGTTGACATCACGCATGGTTGTAGATTGCAAACCGGCTTGCTAAATCAAAGAGTTTAGAAGCTAAGTTCTTTGGCTAAATGGAGAGAGGTAGCATTGGACCAGTTGGCCACCTGGGCAGAATCCAGGGTTGTGGCAGAGACATTTGGTGTCAGCGAGACAACCGTTCACCGCTGTGTATACGTGGTGTGCAGGGCCGCACGATTCAAGCTGTTGAACCAATTCGTCAATTTACCTGACGTGGCCGAGGCCCAGGCTATAACGCTCCACCACGCACCTTGTGCCACAAGTGTACAGCGCCCTGGATGGGACCCATATCCCGATCCTTCCCCCATCCGATGGATACCGGGACTATAGTCATGTGAGTTACATGTTCGCTACGTCACAACTTATTCGGCAAAGCGTTTTCCAGCTCCCGTTTTGCTCATTAACTCTTTTTCGAAAAAGGCAAAAACCACCTGAATCGAGCGTAAAAGCTTTTTTGCAAATGTGAGGACGTTTTTTCGAAATGTTGCCGTTTCCATCAACATTTTCTAATGCGATACTTCAAAATGGGCATAAAAATAAGTTGATGGAAACCCCACTTTAGTTGATGTTGTGATAAAGGTCTTAAATTTCATTCATAATGGTCTTAAAAAGTCTTACATTTGACTTGGTGAAACCTGCAGAAACTCTGCCATGCGACTGATGACTTTGTATATTTCTTTTTTTTGAAGTGCCTCTGTGACAGCCCAGAATGACCCCTAGGACCTCTCTGCTGATTCCTACGCTCGGCAACGACAGGAGCTCCCAGCAGGAGGCGTCGCCGGAAACAACAGTTCATCTTCTTCTCGCTCCCCCTTCATAGTACTGTTTCTATAAGTTCTTACCTGTGTGTGTCTTACAAACTAAATCTATGCAGAGTTGAATTTACTGAGGAGAAATACTGCTGTAATGTGATTTTTCTTTTTCCTCGTTTTAATTTTGCAAAAGCAGTCTACTGTTAATTAATTAATGGTTTTATTTTGGAGTTTATGATGAATATTTTGAAAAGCAGAGGGTGAATTTGGTGAATTTGCATGTTTGTTTGTTTTTTAGCCCATAACACTTTCACAAAACCATCATCTGTCACGTGGGCTAAGACAGGTCACACTGTTAAACACTGCAAAAAGTACTAACGCCTGCACTGTATGTTGGCTGCTTTAAGAAAAAGCATAATTTGCTTTGTCATTTACTTTATCATTTTCATGTTAAATTACTGACGTACTTTCTGTCTTTATTTATGTCTTTACATGACCAGAGCTTACATGCTAAGTGACATTGCTAATGGAGGAACAATTACACTGCACCTAGTCTATATCCACAATGTTCCACTTCCGGGATTGCTCCGTTGCCACCGGAAATTCTGCCGGAGGACTCCGTTACCTTCCTCTTTCTTTGTGTTGTAATTTTAACCTCTGGTGGATTTGTGAGGACTATGGTTAACTGCCCCTCAGATCTCTGCAGGGTAAATCCAGACAGCTAGCTAGGCTAGACTGTCCAATCTGAGTTTTCTGGTGCACGACTAAAACTACCAAAACAAGCTTAGCGCCGCCCAAGACGATTGATTATAACAATAAAAAACAAATGTTAACTTTAAGTTAAAGGGTAACTACTGTTTTTTTTTTCTACCTGGACCCTGTTTTCCCATGTTTTTGTGTCTAAGTGACTGATGGGAACAACAATCTTTGACATTGGTCCAGTATTAAGTGAGTTTGCTGCAGTCTGCAGCGGCGAAACAAGCTACAATGTAAGTTAATAGGGCAACTGTGCAGCTTGTTTACCTTCACAAAAGTGCTCGTTTTGCAGCTGACAGTCTCAGATTAATATTCTAAGTGTCTGACAACATTATGGAAAGGATTTCTAAGCAGTTCGAGCTTTCTATTAAAGAGTAAGATCCTTTTTTTAAACATTAAAACATCCGCGAAATTGCGTTCGCTAAACCCACCAGACTCCATGTAAATAAACAGTAATTTTAGCATCGTAAAATACACTTCATTCAAAGTCGACAGAAACAAAATAAAACTATGAAAAGCCGTTTTGGGTCGTCTTTCTACTTTTCCAACCATCACAACTAGTTTTGGTTGAAATAAACACACAGGTTATCGATTTACATGTGAAAATATGTTGGCTCTATACACGCTGAAAGTATTGCTTTTTTAAATGGAGTCTGGTGCGTTAAGAGCTAGTGCCTTCAGAGCTGTTTCTGGTTAAACAGAAAGGTCTTAAAGAGGATGTAAAGGTCTATCTCTGTAGGGATCCTTTCCATAATGTTGTCAGACACTTAGAATATTAATCTGAGCCTGTCAGCGGCAAAACAAACACTTTTGTGAAGGTAAATACAAGCTGGACAGTTGCCCTATTAACTTCCATTGTAGCTTGTTTCGCCGCTGCAGACTGCAGCAATCTCGCTTAATACTGAACCGATGTCAAAGACTGTTGTTCCCATCAGTCACTTAGACACAAAGACATAGGATGAAAAAAGGTTGAAAAAAAACGTTAGTTACCCTTTAATGTGTGAAAATCCCTTGAAATGACTTCTTCCTGTGGTTTTTCTTCGGAGTTTGTTCTGTGGATGGATGAAGGCTTTTGGCTATGTCATAAAACAGCAGGTGTGGGATTGTTCAGACTCAAAAGGAAACACACCTATTAACCACCTCAGAAGCTGGCAGAGCAGTGAAAGAGGAATTTTTGTGTTTCCACCTTGCTGAGCGAGAATGTGAATTTCTGTCTCCTTCACTGAAGTCCAATTTGAATTATTTCAAAAAATAAAATAAAATCAAACATTAACAGGGCCAGGTTCAAATACAAAGCTCAGTTTTTCTCATTTGGGATGAAAGAACGCATTCACACTTTGTGCACACGCAGTTATTCTTTTTCTCCGCAGACACACAGGGATGTAATGTGTCCTTAAGGGCTCCTGCACACTGGCTGCGTGGCGTGAGCGTGTCCGTTCATATTTCGGATCCCATGTTAACAGCTTAGAGCTTGCACACTGCCTGCGTGACACGCACGTCTCAGCCGCGCCAAAAACGCGTGCATGCTAGAAATAGGACAGACGCCTATTTTTCAAGCGACACGCAAGCGTGTTGGAAGCGTTTCCAGGAAAAATAGAATAGGAAAAGATGTTTATGTCATTTTGACACAAATACATTTAATAAGTGACATTTTGATGTTTGACAGTCTCGAGGTTTTGACATAAATGCAGATATATATGTGATTTAAAAAAATAATAAGTAATTATCGATTTTCAAATATTACACCTGTCAATACAGAAGGAATTATTCTGCAACCTATTTTGCCGTCAATACTGCCGACGTTGTCTTTCCTTTAATCAGATCAGTATATGTTTATGTTATTGGGAAACATACATGTGTACAGACAAGGCTAGCAGCAGCAGCGCTGCGTCGGACATGTTTCTGGCGTGCAAAGACAGAGAAAATGCCACACAGCCGCCACGCTCACGCCACGCAGCCGGTGTGCAGGAGCCCTTAGGGTCATCATGCTTTGTCACGTTAACATGAAGTGTAATAAAGTAGCCACCGCAGCAGCTCATGCTCCTGTATATTTAGTTCACAGTCATAATCACATTTGTCACTGGGGATTATTGAGGAATGTAAAAGGGAGAGTCCAGAAAGTTGTTTCACTGTAACTGTCTTCACGTTCTCATGTCGTGTGGTTTAACATCACTGTTTAACAAACCAAAATGAAACGCTAGTAAATGAAGGAGGTTTCTCAGACATTATTTGGGAAATGTGGCTAGAATATATTTTGTTATTAACTTTTTTAAAAGTCTACATTTTTGTACCTGATGTGTAATTATGTAATTTAAGGACCAGATTCAAACTTGTATGTTTCAGGTTACTGTATACGGTCAGATTAATTAACAGACATACTGTAAGCAGGGTTGAATTGGACACAAGACACAGACTTGTACTCGTACTGGACTGTCTATAATATCTGCTCAATGTACTGCAAAGTTTATGGATTGCAAATTAAACACAGCTTTTCTCACAAATGAATTGAGTGTAGTCAAATGATTTATGGCCAGAGTGCCAGCCTGTGCATCGCCTCGTTCTTATCCCTGACTCCCATCATGCAGCACTGGACTTTTTTTTTTTAGGATTCAAGGTAGAGCTGGGCGATACGGAAAAAAATCAAATATCACGATATTCTTGACCAAATACATCGATGGCGATATTGCAGGGTTGACAATTGATGCTTTCACAAAATATTTTCACAATGAGATTTTAGACGAATAATCGTCAGTAATGTGGATATAAGGACTAAGTGGGTAAAGGCAGAAAATAAAACCACTGGTAAGTCTGACCCTCCTGTTGTCCTCGGGTCAAATTTGACCTGTTTTCAAAAGTTTCTGTATCAGAAATTTGGGTTTCTTTCAACCAAATTGCCCCAGAGTAAGAGCGATGAGGGATGGACTCTTTGCAAGTACAATGACGGGTCGGGGTCAGTACTTTCATTGAATTCTGTTTTTTTTATTCAATTTTATAGCATTTCAAACAGTATCCTGACCAAATGTTGGTCTCTCTTCCTCTGGTCTTAAATATTTGTCAAAATAATTCATAATTTCTGCTTTTTAACTCAAAAATTAGGTATAATGTCATATAAATTAGGTGTATTGACCATGAATTAAAAAAAAAATAAGTGTAAAACTAGTTGGAATAAGTTGGAGTAAGTCGGTGGACATATTGGTGGTAGTGGGGGGAAAAGGTGTCAAAAATGTTGAAAAGACAACACTCATGCCATATTAACATATCCAAAATCTAAGATAATATTTTGTCCGATATATCGATTTAATATCCTACATTCAAGACAGGGGTTGCTTGCTCCGAGTTAATTGGATTCTCTGCCAGAGTCGAGCAGTTTATCAGATAGATATCAGCTGGAACGTCAGCTCTAATGAAGGCCTGAAACACGGCGGCATTCGGCTAAACTAGTGTGAGCGTAATCCCTATACTTTGATTTTATGCTACACTAATCAAACTTTACAGAAGGACACCACTTACAGAGAGGTTAAACTAAACGGCACCACCATCAGGATAAATTAGCATATGGTCCAGTGGCAATTTGTTGAACAATTCCATCAGGATGAATTATTCATTGTTCTAGGAATAGATTCTCACTGTCAAATGATGTCCCACTTGCACACCAACTATCTTGTAGAGCAGCGGTCTTCAACGTTTTTTAGGCCAAGGGCCCTTTAGTTGAAAAAGAGACGGCGCAGGGACCCCAGTGGTGTAGTCCACGTGATACGCAGGTAAACGCAGTATACCCACTAAGAAAGCTCCAGGATTTCCATATTACCGCTTAAAAATGCAAAATGACATGTAACAACATGCATCCCATTATAATTTTGATATACTTTGAATTGTCATCTGTGTTTTTTTTCATCGCATAGGCTAAATAAAGGGATTTCTTCCGTAAATTGGTGCATACAAGTGTCTCAGAATGCAGGAAATGAAGTCTGAAACATATATATATAGGCCCATACATATACAGTACAGTATACCCACTACAATACGTTAGACTACACCACTGAGGGACCCCCCTACTATATATATTGTATACAATTTAGTTGCATATTAAACTGGACCTATAATAATGTGTAGGGTGGCCTAGAGCCTTTACCCATTCCTTTTTTTATGGTGCATATAATGCTAAGCTTTTAAAATAAAAATTGTTGGTAAATTCACATATTTATGCGTCATGTTTTAATGTTAAAATGTGGCACAGTAACTCCTTAAGCTTAACTGTAGCCTACCTGTGGCTGGCTACCTCAGCTGTAGGCCAGTAAGCCTTATGTCATCGACGTTGTGTACCTTAAAAAAAAGAATTATCTTTAATCATAATATGTTTGATTTACGTTAATGTATACTTTCAGACATTTAAAAACAATTTTAAACCATCGAACAATAATTTGCCGGCTCCCCTGCAGCAACTCTGAGGACCCCCCCCTAGGGGTCCCGGACCCTCATTAGGGGTCCCCGACCCCCCCATTGAAGATCTCTGTTGTAGAGAACAGAAATCAGCTGTGTGTATGTGGTGCAGTGACTATTCAGTTGATCAATTCTTTTTTTTATTATTCTTTTTTATTAGATAGTGATAGATAGACAGGAAAAGGGGTGGGGGGGAGAGAAATGGGATGACACGCAGCAAAGAGCAGGTCAGATTTGAACCCTGACCGCTGCCAAGGACTCAGCCTACAGGTTGCTCTCTGTCATTATTTTGAATTGCTTTACAGTAATTCCCACCACTTATCTGAGCCAGCATCCCCATTATGATGTGAAAGTACATCATGTTCCATAAGCTGCTGCTGACACTTATTTTAAATGATATGGTGCAGATAATCAGCACCTGTTGGTCCAACACGCTTTAAAAGAACATCTTTTTATATGTAAATGTATGTAGCAATTTGCTCCAAATGTGATCCCTATAATCTATTGTATAGGGAGGCCCTGCTGTCCAAGTAACATGTTTCTGTTATGAACTGTTTTCCAGTTACTGTGTAAGAACATGTCTACCACACACCCACAGGTCGTTCCAAAATGGCCCAATGTATGTTTTGGCAAGTTATAAAATGAAGCACAGGTTATGTCCTTTATTTTTTATTGTCACAATTGTGCAGCAGGAGGGCGGAGAGTGATGGTTATTAAACGTGGAAAAGAACTGCTCTCCTGTGTGACATTTCCAGACAACCTTTCAGAATAATGAAAGCGAACAGAGAAGAGGTGTGTTGTGAAATATAATAATCAGCACATTGAGCCTCTGTGCTGCTGCCTTTTGATGTTAGTGGATAGAGCAGGCAGCAGGGCCGTGCAGAGACCTTTGGAGGGGCAGGTGCTCAAAGTATAAAAGGGGCACATGGAACAAGGCTTTAAATAGGGCTGTGCTCAAAATATCAATACATCAATATATTGTGACACATTCCTTTCTGATACGTGTATCGATACGGATGCTTCTGTATTTATATGGCAGCAAATGTTGTTATGCAGTTTTGAAAAATAATCAGAATAGACAAGACCATTTTAAGGTCAAAAGTTTAAAAAACTATTTTCTTTGCACCTATTAATAACTTTGGAATTACAAACTGAAGTGTCTTAAGTTGTCCCAATCTGAAGGCTTTTTCTTCTCTGTTATACAGAATAGTAAAGAATAGTAAACTCTGTCTAGGACATCGTCATTATTCAAAATCAACGTGGCCTGTTTCGTACAATACAGTATAGTTTCACCCCGAAAAATAAATTGAAAAATAAACCGTTAAATGGCACTTTCTGGAGAGTTTAGTGCAAAGAAATGGAGAAATTGAGTCTTGTTGTAGTATCATCAGGTATTAGGGCATTTAGCATTTACATTACTGTTAATCATTACACACTGTATTACCTTGTTATGATATAAGAAGTGACCCATACAATGTGCCAAACATAATGTGCCACATAAAGAGTGCAGCATATGACAGTAGCAACAGCTGAGAAGATTTGGGTCTGTGGTCACCAGGTCCACCTCACACAAACTTCCTTCTCCCATTCTTTCTCTTTACTACAACACACACACACACACGTGCGCGCACACGCACACACACACACACACGTGTGCGTGCGCGCACACGCACACACACACACACACACACACACACACACACACACACACAGACGGCGCCGAGTGGGGCTCTGCGTGGCCGGCTCGGAGCCCTGCCGCTCGGAGGAGATGCGACAGCGAGAACCGGTTCCACGGCTTGGTCAGCGACATGAACTCGTAGCGGCCGGTGGAGCTTCCGAGCACCGGGCTTCCACCGCTGCGAACGGGGTTTTTAGCTTTAGGAGAAGGCATTTTATCTACCGACGGAGACACTTTGGCGTTATGTAGTTGACCCGCGGGGAATTGTCTGTAGTTCTGGGCGGGTTGTTGCCGTCTTCTGATTGTTCTCATCTTATCTCCGCCGAGACTAAATTGTGACATATTTAGACTGACATCCGGACAAACGAGCAGGCTAATGTGCCGGGGGCCAGGCTGAGCCCCGGAGAGCCCCTGCCCGATTTAACCCCTGCACACAGCAATATAAACAACAGCTCCATGCTCTCTTCACGTCGTTCTTGTAAAATAATAATAATAATAATCAGTAAACATTACAAGCACTCCGCTTCGCTGAGAACAGCACTTACCAGCAGCCGCGGTATTGAAGATCCTCTCCTTCTGGTGCGATATTGAAAAACGCGCGTGCGGCAAATCGTCCCGGTCTGGATGAGGTCGTCAGGTGAAAGGTCATCATGTGGTTCATTTTATTTACGAATAAATTATTATTCATTAATTTACTAATAGTTAGATTTGGGCAGGCCTTCACAAAAGGGCCTTTAATTACATTTTTTTTATTTATTTATTTTTTGCCTTGACAAAAGGGCACTTTGGGCATCAAGGGGCAAAGGGGCAGGTGCTCAAGCACCCTCCGCCCCTGCACGTGCCTGGATACAGTAAATAGTCTGAAAGGTAGTACATGGGACCATAGAAACAGTGTCTGATACTGTAAACAGTAGTACATTACAGTAAAGAAGGATGATGAAATATGACATCCATAGATAATGTAGTCTAATTGGTTCATGCTCCACGCTCACTGGTGACAATGAATCTCGTTATCTTGAAACTTTCATGATCTAAACATGGAATATTGTTTGTCTGTTTCCATACAACTAGTCATTAAGAGTAATGCAACAGTTACTTAATAGTTAGATGATTGTAATGAAATGAATAGACAATCATCTGAAATGTAATGTGTGAATTGCTTTTTGAAGTAGTAGTACTTTGATGTTAAGTTGTGTCATATTGAACAGGTGATCTTTGTTAAATGAACATATGATCTCAGGGTTATGTGTATTGTATCCAAGCAACTGAAACAAGGGTTAGAGTTTGTTTTTTTAAAATGTGTATTTTGATCATTGGTTGTGAGTTTTGTGTCTAGAGTTTTGAAAAATTACGTCAAGGTTCTGAAATTAGTGCCAAAGTGATTATAAAAAACTGTAAAGCTTGGGCGTAGCCTCTACAGGGGGGAAAACAAGCAAATATATGTAACATCAGACATTCAGCACCCCCCGTAAAAGCCTGAATGGTCTGATCGTTTGTTTCATACCCACATTTTCAGAACACTGCAACGATTGGACTGTGAGAAAGGCCAGTCGAATCAGGCTCCTTAGATCGGCTCGTCTAATAGTCGACTATTCGCGATATATACATACGTATATTTATTCACTGTTCCTCGCGCCCGGCTTCAGACCTGTGGTGATGGTTCTTTCTAGTCTGTAGAAACGAGACTGTGGATCGCTCTGCCTCCTCCCTTAGCCTACAATAATATGCGTGTCCACATGTCTCTGTGGACACTTTCAGAAATCGGTTAAAAACCTACCTTTTTATACAGGCTTTTGGTTGGCTTGTCTGCACTTTATTTTTTTTTATGTATTACTTTCTGATTTTAGTAGTGCACTGTGTTTTTTATATGTATGATCATATGGCACTTTGAGATTTTTATCTATGAAAAGCGCTCTATAAATACATTTTACTTACTTACTTACAAATTTATATAAATATATCCAAGAAACATGAGATGATCATGTCATGGAACTGGCATCTTTCTTTTGGTCCAATTCAGGCACTGACTGTAATAATGTCTTTCTCATTTCCTCTGACCATGATGGATGGGTGTGTAGAAACTTCACATGGCTCTGATATCAGTGCTGTGCTGTTTTCACTGTGAAGGAATTCTCTCCCCACCCCAAACCGCTCTGCTTGAGATGCAAATACATATTGTTAATAACCTGCCTTGATTTGGCGTATGCCACCGACTGGCAGCATGTACAGAATCATAGTGTGAGTTATCTCTGTAAACACGTGTTGTTGCTGAAGTTAATGCATGGGGGGAGTTGTGCTTTTCATTATAAAGTATGATGTTCAGAAGCACAGCATTGGAATAAATCATAAATACATGTTTATGGTATTCCTAACAGCTGAAGCATACATTTTTATTTACTGTTTTATTTCTTCTTATTTACAAGGGCTAAGGTTTCGTATTAACATTTGTGGGTATATATACCTTTTTCTACATCATTTTATGGTTAGATGTCTTTATTTAGGCTATGTAAAGGCAAAAGTGGCAAGTGACAATTTAAAAAATAGAAATATTAGGGAATATAATCCAGTAAAGCTCTCACACATTCTGTATTGCTTTCAAATATTGATTCTCCTGTAGATCAACACTGATGTTGGGTTGTTTTAATATGTCTTTTTCTCATAACTCAGTTTTTTCTTTTTTTTATTGTGCACTCAGGAATTTCAATCAAACTGGTGAAATTGGTTCAATGATTGGTTGTTCTGTGTCTCTTTGTGCCTTGTGTTTTCCTTCTCCTTGTGGGCGTTTTGTGTCTCTATGTAGTAGTTTTGAATCTCTTTATGCTCTCTTTGCATCTCGTTCTGGTTGTTTTGTGTGTCTTTGTGGCTGTTTTCGGTCTCTTTGTGTCCTTTTGTAGTCCTTTTGCATCCGTTTGTGGTTGTTTTATCTGTCTTTGTGGTCATTTTGCTTTTTGTAGTGGCCTAGCGTCTCTTTGGTTGTTTTGCATCTCTTTGTGGTCATTTTGCGTCTTGTTTTGCGTCTCTTTGTCATCGCTTTGTATCTCCTTGGAGCCATGCAAGTATTTTGCAGTCATTTTGCATCTCTTTGTAGTTGTTTTCAACACTAAATATGAACAGTCACTTTGAACAGAGGCTCTAGTCAGTAATCCATCCATGGGTATAGCCTTTGTGCTATCTTTTACACTTTTATTTTGACTTTTCGTGTGCCAGGAACATGAAAGGCTAGCTCAGGGATTTCTCCAGACTTGCTGCTCTCTATGGTTCACAAGGTGACATAAACATTCCCAGTTTGGTGGACACACAGAGAAAACAGGGCTGAAAGCGAGCTTTGAAAACTACAAATCGAAGCGCTTTGGGCAGCAAGATTGGTCGCCTATTTATCTGCAATTCTGTCAGAACCATGCATTTTTATTACAGACTGTGCTGGGGAAGATTACATATCTTATTTCGAGGATTGTTATTCTTCACCACAGGGTATTATAAAAATAAAACTATGTATATACTTTTCTATATCGCACCGCAGACTGACAATACATGTAAATGTTGAAAGGACATTACATTTTATGACAGTGTTGCTTACATGTTCTGCTTCTGTTTCCTCCAACATCAAACAGATATCTCCAGGTTTTATTTTTATTTTCATAAACTATGGGGTTTTTTTGTGCAGCCAAGGGAATATCAAACTAGTGTTAGTTCATTATTTAGAATGGCTTTTAACTGTTTTTATAAAAGAACTTTTCAAATGTTTTAAATTTCACTCAATCTCTCAACCTGATCATTATTTCATTTCATTTCATAAGAACTCATTTCACACAGTATGTCCACCTGCAGAACAAAAGGTGAGCGATTGCGTCACACTGTGACACGGCAGGGACAGAGCGACGCCGGCGCTGTTATCAACGTGCAGTTTTGTGATCAGGACTTTTATTACCACCATTATAAAGCGGTTCTCTCACCAGGGTTTAGAAAAATAATTGCCTCGCTGTTTCTTTATTTTAGGTTAGGTTGATTGTCTCCATGATTAGGGAATTATCGTGGCTTTATTCCACTCCTCTGTTCTTTTCAAGATAATGGGTGATAGCCACCTTTGATTCCTGCCATCACATTTGGAAAAGCGTGGATGCTGCGTCTTCCCACTGTGAAAAGCTGAAGAATAGAAAGAATAGAAAGAAAAAAAAGAAACGGTGCTCCTTTCATTCTCTTTAAGTCTGAGAATGTCACCACGGATACGTCTTTATTGAATTGTTTTCAACTTATGATATGTGGCCTTGCATACTGTCTATTGGAGGTGTTGAATTCAACACTTTATCTGCATTTTTCTATACAAGAAAGTAGCTAAATCAATGTCTTTTTTTAATCTTACAAAGCAAAACGATTCACTGAAAATATAACAGAATATAACACAACTGACTTTGACCTCCCCATGAGACAGGTCATTTCACATTGTAAGGACATCAACAACGTGAGCGTGACCGCATTGATCGCATCCTAAGAAGGAACCATATGGCCATAAAGCAGCTCTATACAGTTCCATTTCAAAGGAACTCTGACGTAGTGAAGGAGGCCAGATGCCAATATGTGGAGGTATTTGTGGAGGTCTTTTTAATCTCCTTTTTTAATTAGTGGGAATGCTGTTCTACAGCATTCCAACTATTGTTATCCTGTTCTTTATATATTCTTCTTATTATTATTATTCCATACGTTTTTTGGCTCTCCGTAACTTCTGCATACTTTCCACTTATTATCACCATTCAACTTTTAAAATGTTCAGCTCTTTCAGCTAATGATGGGATTTCTTCAACTTTTTTTCTACTATTTATACTTTTTAAAATATTCAGCTTTTTAACACTTTTTTTTAACATTGAAGTGAATGAGAGCATCCTTCAAATCCTTAAAATCTTCTTCCGCTCCCAAAAGTTTCAGCTCCTTCATACTTTCACCTACAGACGCCAAACATTAACACATAACAAATATTCAGCTATCCGGCTACTACTTTTCAGTTTGATATCTTTTACAGTTGTTGTGAAAAAGCTGTTTAAGTTTAGTGATCATTTCAGGAAATTTTATCGATTAAACAGAGTGTGTATGTGGCTGGTTAGAGTGATGATATCATCATTCAGAGGGTGAAGCTTCGAAATAATTATCTTTGTCCCTTCTCTATAAATTGCTCGTACAACCACAAGTTTTACTTGTCATACACAATTTATACATCAGTTGCTCAGTTTTGTGATACGCCTTTTACTTTTGGCTCAGCGAGCTTCCAAATGACAACAGTTCCAAACTTTCTCCATTGACTGCAATGGTAAACGTCCTGCATATTTTCCAGCGAAACTCTGAACGAACCACTTTTTTAAATCGCTGATATGCCCACATTTCTAAGTTTATCAGCATACATTTTATACCGATACGTTCACAAAGGCCTTGTGGTGCTCAGGATGACGTCATTTGACTGATAGCAGTTATCGTTTTTCCAGCCTGAGGCTTTATTTGATTCTTGCTCTCAGTGTCTGAATAGCTGGAGTGTGCTACAGGAGACATATTAAGACCAGGTGCGATCGTTAACAGATCAAAGAGATCTCATCACAGACATCAAAAGGATGTTTATAAACATAGGCACAGACCCTTAGTAACCATGACAACCCTTTCACAGACAGTCTACCTGATGACTCCAGGCTTGCTGTAGGATTTAACTAACTAGACTGACTATGAACATCAGTCTATATCATTTGCATTCCACTTCTGTCTGTCTGTTTGTCTGTCTGTCTGTCTGTCTGTCTGTCTGTCTGTCTGTCTGTCTGTCTCCTTATCTGTCTGTGTCTCCCTCCCTCCCTCTGTCTGTATCCCTCCCTCCTGTCTCCCTCTCTTTCTCTATGCCTCCCTCCTTCTTTCTCTTTTCTCTGTTTTCCTCCGTCCTCTGTTTCCTTCCTTCCTTCCTTCCTTCAGTCTTCCTCCCTCCTTCTCTCCCTCCCTCCCCCTCCCCCTTTCTCTGTCTCTCCCTCCCTCCCTCCATCCTTCTCAATCTCTCTCTCCCTCCATCACTCCTTCTCTGTCTCTCTCTCTCTCTCTCTCCCTCCATTCCTCTCTCTCACTCCCTCTCTCCTTTCCTTCTTCTGTCTCTCCCTCCAGGGTCATTTGTGATTTCATCCATGTAGATAGCCCGTTTCTTTTCAGCCAATATATCCACCTCTCAGCTCTTTAGGCTCATGCCTGTTTGTTTTACGCAATGGATATGGCTGATAATAATACAAAGTCTTTAAACTTTCAGCCTTTTTAGTCAATTTTAGTCAAAGTTGCTTTTTTTCTCAATGTTTCTATCTTTCCTCTCTTTTTCGTCTCCTCTTTTTCCTCTCTCTCTCCTTCTCTTTATTCTCTTTCTCTCCTCTCTTTTCTCTCTTCTCTCATCTCCTCTCTTCTCTCATGCTCTTCTTTCTTCTCTATTTCTCTCCTTGTCTCTTTCCTCTCTTTCTTCTTGTTCAGCCCCATTCTTTTCACCTAATATATTTCACATCTCATCTCAGCTAGATTGATGCTTTTTCGTTCTATGCAGTGTATATGTCTGATAATAATACAAAGTATTTCTTCTTTCAGCCTTTTCAGACAATTAATTTCAACTTTCATCTTTAACAGTATTACAGTTCAGCTTCCAGCTTTTCTAACAAGCTCTTCACTTATGTAGGTAATGCAGTTTAGCTTCCAACTCTGAAAATATTCCAAATGTTTCAGCAGTGTAGTGCAATGCATTTGAGCTTTAAGATTTTTCATACAATTTGTTTCATTTTTCTGCATTTGTGAGTCATAATCAGTAACAAAATATACTCAGAGCTCACAATGTTCTACATCTTTAGTCATATTCAACTTTTAAAGCCAATGGTTCAGTTTAGTGTCAGCTTTTAACTTTTTAATGAAATTCATACTTATTAAAACAATTTCCACTTTTTCAACTATTCTCACTTCAACTTTTTTTAAGCTATTTATCCAGTTAGCTTTATCAATTCAGCTATTCAACATTCCCACGTATTTTCTGCAGGAAATGCATTTTCTAGTTAAAAAAATCATTTTAGGCCTTTATTCGATACGACAGCTTAGACATGAAGGGGCAGAGGGGGGGGACATGCAGCAAAAGGCCGCAGGTTGGAGTTGAACCTACAGCCGCTGGGCGAGGACTGAGCCTCTGTACATGGGGCCCACGCTCTACTACTTGATCTACGAAGCTACTTTTTTATCTTGTGGAGTGGAATTTAACAATTAAAATACACAGCTGTGGCTGGGTTAGCTCAGTTGGTAGAGCAGGTGCACATATATTACTCCTCGACGCAGCGGCTGTGGGTTTGACTCCTACCTTCGGCTCTCCCCTTTCATGTCTTCATCTATCCTGTGGAAATAAAGGCCTAAAAATGCCCAAAAAATATTCATTAAAACACACAGCAGGCTACAATAGACATGCCAAAGTGTATATTTCGCATCATAAAGATGCCCAGTTAGACACACACAGACAAATAACTGCATCACAGCATCACTAGCTAAACAGCCACAGAGATAAAGCCAGCGCAACATAACAGAGCCGTAATGTGCACTTTTTCTTTCTTCACGGTACAACACAATATACAGTATGACAGAATGTAGAGCCATCTCTTTTTTTGTGGCTGTTGTTAAGCCAGCAATTCTCATCATTGCTGAAGTGTACATTTCGATACAGAATCATCATTCAGCAGTACCAGTGGAGGATATGGTTTGAAACACATCAATAAAGTGAAAGGAGCAGAACATCCTCTAAGCTGCAGCAGTGTTTTGACATTTCAGATGTGCTTAATACAGACTCAGTGATGCGGTACACAGTGTTAAAGGACACTGCCACAATAAGAGTACAATTACAGGCGTTTAAAAGTGACAAGCTGCAGTTGAAGAATCACCACGAGTATGGATTAGATGCCAGATGGATTCTATGAAATACAAGAGTCACACAGATAGATAATGTGTTTTCTGTTTGGAGGATGAGAAGCTATTTGTAGCTGTCTGGGTCAAAGTCACAAACTACAGACAACATAATGGCATGCACAATAAATACTGATTGCAGATTGCAACATAAAGCAGCTAATACATAGAAAACTCTAAACTAAAAAAAAAACCTGTCTGACAACATCTTACATTTTTTTTAGATTACTTTTTTCCCTTTATTTCAGAGCGACAGTGGATACACAGGAAAGGTGGGAGAGAGATGGGGGATGACACGCAGGAAAGGGCTGCAGGTTGGATTCGAACCCAGCCGCTGTAAAGGCCTGAGCCTATATGGGGCACACGCTCTTACTGCAGCTTACATTTTAAAGGTCCTATGACATGCTGCTTTTTGGATGCTTTTATATAGGCCTTAGTGGTCCCCTAATACTGTATCTGAAGTCTCTTTTATATAGGCCTTAGTGGTCCCCTAATACTGTATCTGAAGTCTCTTTTATATAGGCCTTAGTGGTCCCCTAATACTGTATCTGAAGTCTCTTTTATATAGACCTTAGTGGTCCCCTAATACTGTATCTGAAGTCTCTTTATATATAGGGCTTTTAGTGGTCCCCTAATACTGTATCTGAAGTCTCTTTTATATAGACCTTAGTGGTCCCCTAATACTGTATCTGAAGTCTCTTTTATATAGACCTTAGTGGTCCCCTAATACTGTATCTGAAGTCTCTTTTATATAGACCTTAGTGGTCCCCTAATACTGTATCTGAAGTCTCTTTTATATAGACTTTAGTGGTCCCCTAATACTGTATCTGAAGTCTCTTTCATATAGACCTTAGTGGTCCCCTAATACTGTATCTGAAGTCTCTTTTATATAGGCCTTATGGTCCCCTAATACTGTATCTGAAGTCTCTTCAGCCTTGGTGCAGAATTACAGCCACTAGAGCCAGTCCCACGATGAGTTTTCCTTAGGATGTGCCATTTCTGTGTCTGTAGCTATTGAGGAGGAGAGAGGGGGGGGCAAGGTGCAGGGTGGGGGTGTGGCCTTGACCAACTGCCATGCTTCGCTCGTTTGCAAGCAATGATGTGTCTTTCTCTCTCTCATGGGTGGGACAAATTCTCTGGGCGGGCAAAGCAGAGAAAGGGGAGGTAACCTTTCTCCTTATGACCTCATAAGGAGAAGATTCCTGATTGGTCCATCTGAGCTTTCATTTTCTCAAAGGCAGAGCAGGATACCCAGGGCTCGGTTTACACCTATCACCATTTCTAGCCACTGGGGGACCATAGGCAGGCTGGGGGAACTCATATTAATGTTAAAAAACCTCATAAAGTGAAATTTGCATGCCATGGGACCTTTAAGACAATCTGTCATAATGTCACTGAGTTTCTAGTCCCAGACTAGAAGATTTTACGACAATATCAAACACGTTTGATTTTGTCGGAACGTCAAGACAGGAAAAAGAGACTCAAGACAGCTCTGAAGGAGTTTTATGATCGCATTACACCAAACGATTGAGACGACGGTAAAGTGCCCCAAGACTCTCATGATTTCATTCCCATATTGGTAAATGTGTCTGTGACAGTGGAATCGTTTGAAGTCATTAGGTGTAAGGTCGACTTGACACAATTAAATACTTTTACCATGTGATTTAATTCACTTTGGGAAAATAACATGGTGCACATTTAATTATGTGTTAATGTATGTTTAAAAAAAGAATTATTTGCTACTCATTTGTTCCTCCCTCAATTCAAATTTAAATAACTGTTGCTGGAGGCTGCAGAAGTTGTGCAATGGCTTCACGGTGTTCTTATCCTTGGCTGTGCTGTGTATATGTGCAATGTGTCATTTGTGGTTGTGAATTGCTACAGTATGTGCTGTGTTCTTTAAATTTTTTCTTTTGAAATTATTATTATTCCTATTGTGGAGGCAGCTACAGTATGTGTGCAGCATTCAAGTCCAATATGAATGATATTGTATCGTATAAGTTTGTAGCACTTAGTTTTGTTATATTTGATGCAAAAAAAGTCACTTTTTAGCTCAATTTGGAAATTATTGACATAGTGTTAGCAATTCTAAATCAAAATGCATTAAAGACAATGGTGTCATGTTGTTAACCCACATTGTTAAGAGGCTTCCAGGCACTCATGGGGCTCTCATAATAATCAGCCTGTGTAACCACTGCTGAATGGTTGACTTAGTTTTCTGTAGCTTTCTGAGTCTAAAAATGATTTCATCTTTTGTTCCTTTTGTCTCATTTGGATAAAAGGGGGACTGCATATAGGCTAATGAGTACTCACAGTGAACATGGCTTGAAAATGTCACAGATTATATCATTGATTTGCAAATACAATATTGTACTTTTGAGTTCAATATTCACATTTAGAAAGGACAATAGGTATGTCCCAGGTTCTTAAATTGCATCCACGTTTCCTTCACTTGCTTCCCTTCCTCTCGTCTCAATCCGTCCCACCGAGGAAGCACGGGAGAGACGCGAGGAAATCATGGGAGGAGGGAGGAAACGAGGAAATGTGTTTTAGAGGGATGAGACGTCCTTTCCTCTAAAGCGCCACATGAATTTGTCAGCTGTTTGGGGCGGAGTTAGCAACTCCTTCAGCTGCACGCTTCCAGGAAGGCTGCTCTCGCGTTTCCTCGCTCCTCTGTGATCCCTCCTCAATGCTCGCTCCTCGATCCTCGCTCCTCATGGCAGAAATAAGAGCTTTGACACAGCCTTCACGAAGGAGGGACAGAACAACTTCCGGTTCGGCCGAGGACCGAGGAGCGTCGTCTTTCCTCGCGTCTCTCCCGTGCTTCCTCGAACTAAGATGTGAGGAAGGGAAGCAAGTAAAGGAACCAGGGATGCCATTTAAAAACCTGAAATGCAGCTTAAAAGGGATGATATGTCCATTCCTTCCTTCGCTCCTTGCTTGGACTGGCAGCTGTTCGAGCTCTCCTTCATGAAGGCCGTCTCAAAGCTGTGTTTCCTGCCCCGAGGAGCTCTAAAAATACATTTCCTTGTTTCCTCTCTCCTCGCGTGATTTCCTCACATCTCTCCCATGCTTTCTCAGCGGGACGGACTAAGACACTAGAAAGGGAAGCAACTGAAGGAAACGTGAATGCAATTTGAAGACCTGCGACACAGCCGCCATAGCTCATCAGAGCTCCCTCCTCCATCCTGGATCCTCAATCCTCGCTCCTCTCTGCAGGAATAAGATCTTTGAGACGGCCTTCACTCAAGAGGGCCAGAATGAATGAAGGAGATATCAAATAAAAGACTTGCGAAGCAGCCATTATGTCTCCATGTAAAGACAGGTGTTTGCTAAGAGAAGACCAGCAGTCAGAAGCGGCAGGTGGCCATTTGGTTAAGTGTCCATCTCAGTGCACAGTGACAGGAAGCATGTTTGGAAGTAGTTCCCTTGCTGACTGCGAGTGAGATGGTTGAGAGCAGTCTGGTGCCATCCTCAGACTCATACTGCCATCAGCCAGAGCAGGGGCAACTCTGAAACCCCTGTGGGGTGGGCGAATGGCTACAATGAACTGCCTCTTGAACGTCTCGCTCAGTACAATGTAGATAAACGGGTTGATGCAGCTGTTGGCGTAGCCCATGCTGATAGCAATGTTGTAGGCGTACAGGAAGGCAAAACTGGGCCGCTGTACTCCGAGGTGGGCCAGCTGCAAGACGTAATAGGGGGCCCAGCAAATGAAGAATGCCACGCATATAGCCACGGCCATGCGGGTCACTTTTCTCGTCCGCACCCTGAGGCTGCGCTGGGGCAGTGGAGCAACTGTAGCGGACATGTTTTGGAGAATCTTGAAGAAGACCGCACAGATGACCACCCAAGGCAGAGCAAAGGCCAAGAAGAACTGGTAGAGGGTGAACCAGTATGTATCCGTGGCCGGGTTGGGCAGCAGGAGGGCGCAGCCGACCGAGCCGTCCTTCAGATGCATGAGTCCCGTGTACATCCACACTGGAGTGATGGAGACCACAGAAAACAGCCACACCAGAGCCACCGCTGCCCTGGCCACGAAGGGGGTTCGAACATGTTTGAAGCGGATGGGATGGACAGTTGCCAGGTAGCGATCCAGAGTCATTACTGTCAGGATGTAAGTACTGACAATCTGGCTGTTTGAGTCCAGCGCTGTGATGACAGTGCACATGGTGCCACCAAAGCACCAGGAGCCGTTGCCCACAAGCTGGTGAATGAGGAAAGGCATGCCGAGGAGGAAGAGCAGGTCCGCGACGGACAAGCTGAAGATAAATATGTCCGGCACTGTGTGCTGGGAGCAGAACTTGGTTTTCTTCACGATGGTGTAGATTACAACACAGTTTCCAAAGATCCCAAAGAAACAGATGACACCAAAAATGCTGGGCATGAGCACTTTGTTGTACTGCTCATGTTCTGAGGAGACAAACAGAATACTCTTTGTCAGACAGTTACACCAAGCAGTGAATCCTGCTCATTTTTTTCTCCATAATATTTGTTTCAGTTAAAGCCTCTGAAGGTGTTTCAGTTATTCTGGCTGATTAGACCTCTGCTCAGGTTAATGGACCAGAGCGTTGATGGGAATTTGTTAGGTCACACATCTTTTCTCCCAATAAGAATGATAAAGCTGTCATTTCTTCTCCCCTAACAGGTGCAACACAGCTAACAGGAGACTGAAAGATGTCAATTAATCAGTCTAAACCCACTCACACAGTCCTGGGGAGAGGTCCAATCAGCCTGTGTGGGTGTTCAGATCCTTTAAAGTTCAAGAAAAAAAACAACTAATATAAATGAGCAACTCCACAGCTGCAGATCACCTAATCCGTTTTTTTATCATTTTTTTAAATTTTCTTTATTATCATTATTATTGCAGTTCAACATGGACATGACAGGTTGTTCATTTCAAGGAGACATTATTACATTGAACATATTGACACCACTAACAAACACTGATACAATAACAAAAAGGATAATTATAATAAAAAAAGAAAAAGAATTACAAAAATCACACACAAATGGGAAGGGATGGGAGTGACCACTGTCTACAGAATCATCACTGCAGTACGGTTAACACACTAAAGTACTGCCTCGTACATTATGGAACTTCCATACAAATCCACAAATGGAAAATAAATGAATAAAATATAAAGCATGTCTCTGCTCTACTGGGAGTCAGGCAATGTGATTTGTTCCCTAACATAATCTAAGAAAGGTCCCCATATCTTATTGTAATTATTTGCTGATCCTTTCAAAGGGTATCTAATTATTTCAAGTCTGAGGAACTAAAGGGCGTCTTTGATTCAGTGTGTATCCTAAATCTTGGGGGCTTGCTGTCTTTCCATTTGATCAAAATCAGCTGTCTAGCGACCAGAGTAAGAAACACAATGCTATCAGATTGTGCCCTAGTTAGATGGCTTGACTCAGGTGTAATACTAAATAACCCAGTTACAGAGCATGGTGAGATTGATCACCTAATCCGTTTTAATTCTTGAACAATAATTTGACATTTGTGATATAGCATTACAGTAACTTTGTGTGTTCACAGTATTACACTCAATTTAAAAAAAACAAAAAGTAGAAGAAAAAACAGCCTACCTTCTCCTTCTCTCTCGGGCGAAGTGAAGGGTGAAAAAGATGAATTTGAAATGTAGGCAAAGTCCATCCCAGATAGCTTTTGGTGGTCTTAATAAAAAATAACAACTTTACATAACAGTTTTCGAGCGAAATAAAGTTCAATTAGACAAAAGGAACAGAAAGAATAGCAGCATATAATTATTCTTTTTTAAATACTAAATGGATTTGACAGAAGAGGTGCAAAGCCACGCGCATGTTCTGTGTTATCCAAAAGACTTCATCACATGCACGCCCCAAAAAGAAAAAAATGCGACGTAACACACTCGTCATTCTATAAATGTTATTGCTTACTCTGAGAGAGAGAAGAAAAGAGAGAGAGAGAGAGAGAGAGACGGAGAGAGAGGGAGGGAGAGAGAGAAGGAGAGAGAGACGGAGAGAGAGAGAGAGAGGGGGAGAGAGAGAAGGTGAGAGAGAGAGAGAGAGAGAGAGAGAGGGAGGGTGAAAGAGAAGGAGAGAGAGACGGAGAGAGAGAGAAGGAGAGAGACAGAGAGAGAGAGAGAGGGGGAGAGAGAGAAGGTGAGAGAGAGGGAGAGAGAGAGATGGAGAGAGAGAGTGAAAGAAAGAGAGAGAGAGAGAGGAGAGAGAGAGAGAGATATTTCTTTTCTTTCTTACATTTGACACGAGCAATTTTACTGTATATACATTTAGATATACTGCTGTTGCTTTCCTGTTTTTATTTTTATTTTCAAATGTATATATTTTAGTTTACTCAATGAATTGTAAGTATGTATTTCTTCTCATATTATTATCCTTGATGCTTTGGCAATATTGTCCATGCCAATAAAGCAATTTGAATTAAAAGCAATTTGAATTGAAATTGAATTGAGAGAGAGAGAGAGAGAGAGGGAGAAAGAGAGGGAGAGAGAGAGAGAAGGAGAGAGAGAAAGAGGGGAGAGAGAGAGAGAGAGAGAGAGAGATATTTCTCTCTTAATGTCTACCCTACATATTATTAATAATAGCCTACATCTATAATGCAGTGCTGGTTTCTTGAGGATAAACCTCTCCACTAGGTGTCAGCATTGTCAAAGTAGTTAAATGTCTCTGTTGTCACCTCACAGATCAGAATTAAAAGCAGATGTCCAAAAAATGAAAACAAAGAAAAAGACGACCAAATATTTGCCAAATAATGGGTTATGTAGTGGGATAACAGCTAGCACACTCCCCGTCAGCATGTAAGATGAAGACGTTTAATATTTAGGCCTAAATCGTCCAGAACATCATCTGTGCAATGTGTGTGTGTGTGTGTGTGTGTGTGTGTGTGTGTGTGTGTGTGTGTGTGTGTGTGTGTGTGTGTGTGTGTGTGTGTGTCCACATATCTAGGTATAAATCTTGAATGTGTCATTAATATGATAGTTTTCAATAAGAACCAGCAGAAAGTCTGCTGAAAGCTGGTGCTTCACAATCGTATCAATCACTCAGTTTCTTTCTGATAGAAGCCATCAAAGCCATTTCAACAACCTTTAAAGTATGCAGCATATCAGAACAACTTTTGAAATTTCCATTCGATCCACTCCATTACAGACAGAATACCAGCTGAGATCAGTTGCACTGTATTTTTAACCAGGACAGCAGTTTTCAGATTACATTATGTGCTTACATAATTGCAAAAGGGTTCTCCAATGTTTTCTCAATTATTTAAAATTTAAAATTATATCAGATTAGTAAACAGAATGTGCCTTTGGGACATTGGACGAATGATTTGCTGATAATGTGTAATGTAGATATTGCATTAAAGATCAGCCACTTGTTTCTACAACAGTCGAGAACCCTAATGTAATCATAATGTAATCTGAAAACTGCTGCCCTGATTAAAAAACACAATGCAACTGATCTCAGCTGGTATTCTGTCTATAATGGAGTGGAATGGACATTTCTAAGTGACCCCAAACTGACCGGTAGTGTAGATAGATAGATAGATAGATAGATAGATAGATAGATAGATAGATAGATAGATAGATAGATAGATAGATAGATAGATAGATAGATAGATAGATAGATAGATAGATAGATAGATAGATAGATGTCACAGGCTTCTATTTGGCTGCGCTGCCTGTATCATAACCAAGTCAAAAGGTAATCCGTGTAAGGCTAACGTTTCTTCTAATAACCGCAGGGGGTAATTAAAGGTAGTTGTAGCCGGCAGTAAGTTATTTTACGGGGTGGGTTTGGCAGACAAGTGGAAGACTGACAGGGAGGGGCTCCAGTCACAACAGTAGCCCCCAGCACTGTGTGGAAGGAAGCGGAAATAAACGTCGCAAACCTTATGCTAGTAGCGATCCCTCGGACGGGCTGTTTGAGCGACATCAGGCATAACGTTACATCGGTTGTTGCCTCTCAAGAGGAAGCAGCGGTTGGATAAATCCCACTATATGGTTTTAGTTTGTTACGGTGGCAGCATCGAAACGGAATATCTCGAGTGGTGAGTGTCCCGTATGCTTTCTCTTTACATAAAAGTTGTGTACTGTTTCCTTTCACGACGCAGGCTAGTCAAGTTCAGTAACGTTAGCTGCTGGGCTAGCTAGCTAACTGTGCCACTAAGCTAGCAACAACAGCTTGCGCTATGAAAAAAAGGTGTTTTCTTCCTTTACACATTTGCCAACGTGAAGCTAGCTTGTAGGCCTCGAGCTTTAGTAAACAGCACATGCTTATTTTAAGCTCGACACTTGTTCTGAGTAATGTCACTGTTAATGTGCCCGTTGTGATAAATGAATAGGGTTAAGTTTAGTAATCACACGGCATCGCAGTTATTGTTATCCGACCGTTAGCCGGCATGCTAGCTCTAGCGTTCTAGAACGCTGGGCGCTGCTGCTGGAACGAAATCGATCCATTCGAACTCGCGTGAAAACGATACAAATGCGTTTAAAGCTCAAAATGGTACGTTACTAGATGTTACAATTTAACGTATATATATATTTTTTTTACAGTAAAGAATCACGAGAAGGTTGTAATTCTGGGGGACTCTTGCAGGCTGCCCCCATTTCATTCGACTTCAGTTTCCCTTTTCAAGCACTTTGTCTTTACTAACGTTAGTTCTGTCACTGGTGCGCTTTGTTGATGGCATGTCTTCCGTAGCATTACAGTGGCCGTGGGTTGAGTGTTTAGTTTATTTACAACTCAATTAAAAATACAAGTACAGTCATAAGAAATAATGAACACGGGTGAAATGTGACACCGTGGTAAACTATCTGAAGTTTGTGTATTCTAGGGCTGTGCTCGATTGAAGAAATTCTTAGTCGACTAACACTCATTCAATTGTATGGACTAATCGATTAGTTGATTTAATCGACAGATCTGTTTCTCCGCAAAGAGTCATGCAAAAGCGCCACTTTAATTCTTGTGTTTACCAGAGATGTGCTCGTACGTTTCTTGGAAATAAGTCATTCAGCATGGAAAAAGCATCAAACATGACTAATCGACTAAAGAAATCTAAGTTGACTAAGACCAAAAGGACCGATTGGTCGAGGGAGCAGCCCAAGTGTATAAGGGCCCAGCCGCTAAGCAGATAGTAAACATATATTATAAATACTAACACACTGTCTAGATTAAAACCCTACAGGAACAGTTTTGACCTACAAAACCCCTAAGGATAGCTACACTGACTACAAATCGTCCCAAGATATTTATTCCATCAGTCTAACGTTGGTTAAATAGGTACAATACAATAAATATAGACATTGGGCAAGTAGAAATAACAGTACAATGTAAACGGAATTCAGAATGGAGAACTAGTCCCCAGCCGTAACTATTTTGAGTTGTTGACAGCTATAGTACTGAAAACAATGGCTGCAGTCCCATTTTAGGACTTACAGTTACAGTGAAATTACTTTTCAGTATTCACTTTGTCATTTCACTGAGTGCCGGCATACACTCATCCGTTTGTCACAGTGCAATTAATAAAATAACAGAACTACTTACAAGTTAAAACTTAACCTATCTAAAATAGAACTTAAAACAAACATTCAGACAGAACATCAGTCTTTAACTATACAGTAGAGGAATTATAAAGTGCAGTTCAGTGGCTTCAACATGACGTGTGCGTGTGCGTGTGTGTGTGTGTGTGTGTGTGTGTGTGTGTCCCAGTCCGTTCATTTGTATTGCTTGTGGGAAGAAGCTGCTTAGCTTCTTGCTGGTCCTACAGCTGATGCTCCTGTACCTCCTCCCAGATGGCAGGAGGGAGAAGATGTAGGCTGGTGGGAGGGGTGGTAAGGGTCCTTAATGATGGAGATGGCCCTGCGGATTTCTAGAAAAGTGTCCTGCATATTTTCTGTACTGTGTAGCTAACCTATAAACTGATTATCCGTGATGAGATAAGCTGGATTGTTCTTGGAAAAAAGCAATTCAATCTGAGAGTTTGCTTGCGGATAATTTGCCATAAGTTTGTAACTCTTTCTATAGTCTGTCTGCCTGTATGTGATTGAATGGACTCTTTCGATTCAGGCCTTTTTATTGGAGTGAACCCATCAGAGCTGCACGGTGGCATATCAGCAAACAACTTAATGAGATAATGTAGCTTTATCCATTTAACTCAGCAACTGTAGGTTTAGCCACTGTATCACTGTCAGCTCTGCTTAAGTAGGTTACTGACTTAAATCTGGTCGAGCCAGGTGATTGGCTTTCAGGAAAGTCTGTACTAATTGCCATTGATTGTAGTGAATTTGGCATCAATATCTTCTTATCCTCTTATAAATGTACCCAGAGTAACAGCAGCACATACAGGCCTTAACCCTTTTTCACATAAGTTTGCCATTGGAGATGGCCATTAATACTTGTGTGCTATATTTTGAATTGCGTAAGATCTCAATAGAACAAAGAGTGTGATGTCTAGACCACAATATAACTTTCCCAGGATTACAAGGAAGCAATTATAAAAAACATTTTATGAGCGTAACCAAGAAGCAGTAAAATAAGTACAAACTAGCAACATAAAGGTCGCATCATCTTCACATGTTCTATATATTCTTAAGCTTCATATCAAACCGAAATCATCTTTAGTTTTTATTCAGGCCGTCTTAATCTAGGTTTATTCTTTAAATTTCAACGTTCATGTCTCGGAGTAAACATATCAACGTTTATTTTCTAAGAAGACCATCCTCCCCCTGTGCAGTTGTTACTGTCTACACTACATTTTGTCCACATTGAGTACCAAGTTGTTTCTTCTTTGCAGGAGCGTTCCTGTAACCTTTATGTGAGGTCCAAGCCCTAAAGGAGCGGGTCATAGACGGGAGGAGAGACTCGGAGCAAAAGCATCTGGCCACAGAAGCCTGGATACGTGTTTTTATTTTTTATTCAGCCCCCGAAACACAACAACAATCAAGCCGTTTTCCAGCACGCAACAACCACCATGGAGGCCATTGCCAAATACGATTTCAACGCCACTGCTGATGATGAGCTTAGTTTCAAGCGTGGCGAAGTCCTCAAGGTAAGAGAAAACTATTTGATCACTTAATGTTAAGACTTGTCTGTATTACTCATAATTATGAAATGCTGGCAAACATTTTCTTGCTGTAGGTCGTCTTTCCTGTGTAGTTAGTTAGTAAATCATATCAGTCATATCCGTGTTGGATGAAAGTGCCATCAACAGTATAAAAAGAGTTTCAGGCAATGATGTCATCTTTATAAACACAAAGAAAATCTGTGGGATTAAAATCATCACCCAAAAATCTAAAAATAACACTACAGTGTTGCGCCTGTATCATACACTGTGATCAATATGTTCTTTTTCATTTATATTTTACATTGTCATACACTTGCCAGATGTGTCTGTTAAACTTAAACCCACATTTCAAAAACGAAAGGAAAAAGATCAGCAGGCTTGAGGTAGGGCTGCGAGAGATTTAGTTTCACCTGCACATGTGTGCAATAGTCACATCGCAGGACGTGCGATGTCAACGCTACAACTTTTTTGCCGCTTGATAGAAAAGTAAACTTTCACCGTTCTCCTTTTTACGTGACTGTTACCGACCGACCCTTCCATTTAAGACAGGTGGCCATGTGGGCAACGTGTGTATGAGACTTAACGTTAGTCCGACGGGCTTTGTTATGGGAAGTGAGGCTCTCCGGTGTGTACAAAAGTACAATCACAGTTATTTATGGGAAGCAACATGCATGCATTATTAATATCATTGACATTTAGCCTGGATTGATAGTATTATATGAATACAATAGTGTCATGCAAGTCAACCGGTGTATTTCTTCCTAATTTCCCCCTGCAAAATCACTTCAGAAGATAGTCCCAGAGCTTACTAGCTTTGGTGTTTGTAAACAAAGAATGGTTCACATAAGAAAAGTTCCTTTTTTATTTTCTACGTAGATGCGCTCCCCTACAAAATGACCGCAGTAGTCGAGAATGATTATTTCCAAATAGAGCTATTCATGTCATCTTGTAAAAATTACTATTATTAGCTTGAGGTATAGCCTGAAATCCAAAACACTACTGCGTTATGTGACGGTGCACACGGTAGTTACATGTGGTAATGGAACAACAACGTTTTAGGCCTAGATGCTGTGGCCCATGTGTGATTAGTAAAGTATTCTAAAGGAGCAGTGCTTGTGTTACGCTGCATTAAAAAGGCAAAAGATGCCTAGTTTTTTGTTCCAGTATGAACTATCTAAAGTGCTCTCTGTGAAACCCCAGGCATGTCCAGATCCTCAGGCATGAGAGGCTTATTCAAAGCCTCATGCTTTCTGGTTGCCTGAAAAGTGTTTTATGTCTTTCTCTGACCTTGATAAGATAGCCAAGCTATTAGAAAGTACATACTGCAATTTTCCTCCACAATGATTCTCTATGGATTTAAATGCAATCATCACAATCCCTTTGTTTAGATGTGACATAGTGATGACATGGCGAAGAGGCAACAGTGCAGAAAAATTAGATATATTTTCTACAAAAATGTGTGTTGCTAAACACGCAGTTGAAGACATCCTTTTCATATTGCATGACTTTAGTAAATGTTTTTTTTAAATAACTTTTTTCCCCCTTGGCTGAAAGGTCAGTCCTTTTTTGACTTACCGCCTACGGTTAAGATGGTTCTCCGAAACACTGCTCTTAAGCTTTTGGCTGTCAACACGGTGAATAGCCCCTTTTGTAAAAGATACATTTCTAAAGGACCACAAAGCTTAGGTCATAATCTACTTTTGATTTCATGTGTTTGACTTCATACGTCTCTATCTTTTCTTAGTTTATTTATTAGAAGAGATTTATTTCTATTCATTTAGTTATTTTGATTTGGGATTGGTTTTGAAATGATCTTTTTTTTTATTATTAGATTTTTGTTATTTAAGATAAGAAAATACAATTTCAGTTGCACATTTGGTAAAAGGACACATCTGTTTTGCACGGTTTATATAAAATAAAGAGATATTTTTCGGTCATTTGTCTGCAGCTCATTCTGTTAAAATACTCTCGTATCGTGAACTTAAAAATCGAGAATCGTTTTTTATCGTGAGTTGAGTGTATCGTTGCATCCCTTCCTCCAAATAGTTTAACTCTTGTAGTCCTCCCACATAATCTTGGTCTTTACTGTAAAGGGACTTCTGCTTTTAAGACCCTAACTGTGTTAATGATTCAGTAGCGTGCAACACTACTTTACAGCAGTTTGCATGTGATGAAATACTTTGATTTTATACTATTATGTTATACTTTTGTGCATATATATATATATATATATATATATATATATATATATAAAAAAAAAAAAAAATAATATATATATATATATATATATATATATATATATATATATATAAAAACACAGAAGTCAGCTGCCTTGGATGAGTTAACTGTTCTGTCAGGGATGAGTGTTTTTTCCATTAATAAAAGATTTAAAGGAGGAGTTTTGAAAATATGTCCTATCATCTCACCAGGGGGGCCTAGAGGGTGAGGAAAAGGGAGGGAGAGAGAGAGTCAGCTCAGGAAACACTGAGCTAAATCTGAGACTTATTAAATTTACATATGCGAAGAGAAAGCACTGTACATTTCCTCTAATTCACTAGCTAGCTCCAGCCAAGATGTTAAATGGGAAACATTAAGATTTTCCCTGTAAATGAAACCAATCAAAGATGAGATAAGCCTATTGGTGCCCGTGCTGTTTTATACTAAATGTTCTGCTTATTTTTTTTCAAATTAAAACATCTAAAAATAAAATTTTAAAAGAAATTCGCAACAACAACATTTCTCAGTTCCGTATACGGTGAGCACGTCATTGCTCTCAATTCCTGATTTGTTTCCTTTCTTGCAAGATGCTTTTAAAGGCCTTTTTTTTATAGCTAATTTACAGAAGTCTCCATCATTTTTTCCAAATCTTTACTGTGTCACAGTATAAATCATATAGCCAGTCCCACCTGACATACTATATGAAGAGATACAGTTAATGCTACTATGTGTAAAGTTGGAAAAATTTATTGACTTTGTTGCCCGCCAGAGCTACACTCTATGGCTTTTAAAACAAAAAGATATTCACATCTCCTGGCCTTCCATATTTGACCCAGCTAGTGCGTAACATATTGTAAGTGAACAGCCATGAGAGCTACAGAAAATGCTTCACAGGTTATTTCTGGACAGGGACTACATCTGAAATGGGGAAGAAAAGCCTGCATGACTGTTCCCTCTAGCTCAGTCCACATTTTCATTTGAATCAGTTGTTGGCTGCTTTGCCCATAGGACCAGTTCACTTTTTGAGACGGTATGAATTGGCCCGATGTTTGTCAGATACCATCCCCCTCTCCATTTCTTTCATCCTGTTTTTGTTCCTCCTCACAGTACTCATACATTAGTCTGAATCTTCCCCCCTGAGGTAACTCACGAGAAACGAGCTGGAACAAGCTCTTGTCAGTCACTAAAACATACTCGTACGTCATTTTGGTGATCTATCAGAAGTGATAGATAGCCGATGATTTTGATTGATTGATCCAACAGTTATATTCAAACTAGCTTGCATGTCCCAACAAGATATCACTTAGTTTTTCATACATATTGAGGCACAAAATCCAAATTTGTAGCAACATTTCTTAAAAAACTAAATGAAACTATGATCATTTTTGCATGTTTTTGTGATAAACTATTGTAAAGTTTAAAATGGTCTGATCTCCAAAGTACAGAAGATCGGCTTGTGCAATGGAACCTACCAATACCATACAGTATGTCACTGTTGGCCTGGTTTTAGCTGTGTGTGCCCTATACCTTTTGTGGTGCTAAACATTTTATTCTGCATATTTCTCTGCAATTGTTAGTTACTTCAAAGATGTTAAGTATCGAGTAAACCCACATCAGTTTGGTCTGGTATGTTTCCTCTTTGCAGTCTTTTTTTTTTTTAACCGGTTGGCTACCAAACCACTGTCAATAATGCTAAACTAAATTCTTCTGAATTGGCATTACCCTGAATAAAAGAACATACCCAAGAAAGAGATGAGCAATCATAAACAGCCTAACAATACTGCGACCTGTTGCTTTACCTGACGCTGTGCAGCACAGTATTCACACGCATTTGGAGTAGTAGCCTACATCTAAAAGAAAACGTTCCTGGGGTGGAGTGTGTTCATAGTGGCTCCTTTGCTTCCATCCCCAGTGCTATCTGTCTGCTGATACTAATACTAAACAGCTCTGCTCTTCTAGTACAAAGGGTCCCTCTCATGAGAGAGCAAGCCCGTGTTGAGGCTTTGCTTGAATGTAGCATCCTTTACCTTCTCTCCATGTTCAGTTTCAGATCGCTGGGAAGGTAGCTGTGTTGCTATGTCTAAGCCCTCACGTTGGCATACAGGAAGATCTGTTTTTCACTTTTTTCATCTACTCCTGCTTTCATTCACTACTTCTTACCACACACTGCGGCAGGGCGATTATGGGATAAATTGTAGTAGATGGCAAAATAGGCAGTTGGTGGTGTTAAAGTTGCATTCAGATTACAAAGATAAAAGTAAGCCGCTGTGGTACTGTAGACATCTAGTGGGCTCTTAATTAAGATTTCGGCTCCTAACGATTACAAAAACAATGTAATCGAGAAACAATTATTGTGCACATTACGTGTTGCAAGTAAACTCTCGTTTTGTCTTGTGTTCTGAAATGAAAAAGAGAGTTTAAGTACAATAAATGCAACATCTTACCAAAAGTCAATGAGTAATCGTGTTAAATAATAACTAACTCGCCAAAACTCATGCCGAAGCCCAAATATTATACAGCTCCAGCTCGGGCTTTTCCCCACATGTCCGTTTCCTCCTCGTTTCAATAGCTTTTATAAAAGGCCTTTTATAGAAGCGTTTATCTAATGGTCTTCCACTGAGGGGATCAAAAGGTTGTTTTGAGGACATGAAAACCAGTTGTGTCAAACCATTTAATCATCCCGAAATATACTGACCTTTTATCACTTGTCAAAATACCCATTCAAGAGGAGAGATTACAAATAGGACATGCCAGTTTATCTAGCATTAAGTGTTAAAGATGGAAATGATATTAAATGTAATATAAGAATTTCCATAAAACCAGCTTTTCTTGGAGGTGGTGGTTTGTGTATTGATGCTAAATCTCTTGGGAGGAAATTGCGATACATCCGAGAATTGGGTGGATACTCTGGCTGTTTCACTTCCTGCCCAACTGTCCGTACGCCCCGCAGCTCGCGTGAAAATAGTCCTGGCGCGTATCGTGAGCGGAGAGCCGCTTCACGCACGCTTCTGGGGCGCGCCGTGACGCGGTCGGTGGACTATCGCGCGTTTACTTGAATGGCCCCGTTTTCTCGCGGGGGTCGCTGCACAGACATGCGTCCGGTGGAAAATAAGGGTTACTTGTTTATATAACACACTGGATGGTCCTGCCTTTACAGACGTCAACTAACTGCCTATTTGGCTTTATTTTTGGCATTAAGAAACGGCCAGGCCTGTAAAGTTATTGGGCTATAGGGGTCTTTTAATTTAACTGACTATGATTAATCTTTTTTTATTAATTTTTTTGTGAGCTATACTAGAAGATACTGCTGCTTTCATTCATAATATTACTGTGTTACAACATAAATGGCATTAATTAGATGGAGGTTAGCAAGCTCTGTGTCACCGTGACTCACACAGCTGGCTGACCAGACCAGGCGCCCCTCTAATTTGCAGCCTTGAGTCATACACAAACGTTTAGTTCTGTCATTTGCCAGTTCATGAGTAGTACAGCAAACTGTCACATTTTAACAGAGGCTCCAACTCCTCACCAAGTCAGTGCCATTTATTGTTAAACAAATAATATCTACTCTTCTAATTTGGTCTTTCCGGTTATGCAGCAACATTTCGGCCTCATAACTTTTGAAAGAAAAGATGGATTTTTATATATACAGGGCTCAATGCTAAGTTTTTAAAGTGGTTGCCGGCTTGGCAATCAGGCATCAGCTTTTGGTTGCCATATTGATAATACGGTTGCCATGTTTTAAAGGAACATGCCGACTTATTGGGACTTATTCACCGTATCCCCCAGAGTTAGATAAGTCCATACATGCCCTTCTCATCTTTGTGCGTGTTGTAACTCTGTCTGACGCACCCACTGCTAGCCTAGCTTAGCACAGATCCTGGAGGTAATCAGCTCCATCTAGCCTAGCTTAGCACAGATCCTGGAGGTAACCGGCTCCATCTAGCCTACTGCTCCCAATAAATGACAAAATGATGCCAACATTTTCCTGTTTCCATGTTGTGATTTTTATAGTCAGTGTGTACAAATAACAAGGTCACATGAGACACAGCCATCTTCTAACCGTAAACAAACTGGGAACTATATTCTCAGAAGGCGAAGCACTGCTACTTCTGCTACATGGGCGGAGTGATTTGCTCGCAGCATCTGAGCGAACTCCGGGCGAACTCTCTGCTCCTCGTCACGGGGCTTCTCAGGTGCTGCGAGCAAATCACTCCGCCCGCGTAGTGCGCACGAACGTAGTATTTAAACTTTAACCAAATAAAATATTCTTTTGAAATAAGATTTTGATTTGTTTTTATATTTAAAAAAAACAACAACACACAAATATTGAACAGGTTGTTGCCAAAGGGGGCAACCAGAGGCCAGGAAACGATTGCCAATTGACTCAATCTGGTTGCTTACTGTGTGAGCCTTGATATATTTTTGCATTGTTTAAGAATAGTCAGGAAAACCATGTTTGCCAATCTCATGCACTCAAATAATGATCCTTGGTGGACTGGTTCATATTGTTTTAGACCTAACAAACTGAGCTAAGGCTACGTTCACACTGCAAGCCTTAGTGGTCAATTCAGATTTATTTCTCCGATCCAATTGTGGTTGTTCACATCATTTTTTAAATGTGGCCAATAACAGATTTGAGTGTGAACAAGTCACAGTTCTGAACTGACCAACATGTGCAAGAGATGCTGTTGTACGGAAGTAAACATGGAGGCCAATGAAGTCATCGTTTATGGCTTTTTGTGGAGCAATGTTTGCTACTTCTATACGGAGGTGTGTAGAGCTGCAAAGATTTAATTAGTCAACTATTAAATTTATGGCAAACTATTTTGATAATCCGTTTTAAGTCATTTCTTATGAAAAATAAATACAAAGTCTCAGTTTCCAACTTGTTAAATGTGAATATTTTGTAGTTTCTTCACTCCTTTGTGACAGTGAACTGAATATCTTTGAGTTGTGGACAAAACTAAATTTTCTGACATTTTACAGACCAAACAACTATTTATTTTATTTATTTATTTAACATTTTTTTAATCAGGTAGGCCGTGGAGAACAGGTTCTCATTTGCAACGGTGACCTGGCCAAGAAAATCATAAGCGTGCAGGACAACATACAGTTTCACATTCAATACAATACAGGAATACAGAATACAAAAGGCTACATAAGGTGCAGATTAAGTGAGCATTACAAAGCTGGTGCAAAGTGAGGTGTAAGTAAGACGATGGATATGTGAAAGTGATATGATAATAACAATACAATATACATGAATAGACAGTCTATAACACTGCTGAGATGTAGTGAAGAGTCAGACACAAAAAACTGTTATTGTTATTACAGTGCAAATTATGATCTAGAAGTGAAGTTGATCAGTTATAACGCAATAAATATGAATGTTGAAATGTAGTGAAGAGTCAGTATACAGATAGTGCAAAGTGTGGTTAGTGATATAGGTCAGAAATGACACGATATGCATGAATAGACAGTCTTTATAAATCAAGAAAAGAATCAACAGTTTAATCAACAATGACAGTAATGGTTAGTTGCAGCACTAGAGGTGTGTGTGGATGCAGAGTCAGATATGTTTTCAAATCTTCTTTCCTCAGCCCAACTTCCTTCATAATTTAGAGTAACATGAGTCCCCTCAAGAAACATGGTCCCTTCCTGAAATGGTCTCAATGGAATTGTAGTCTTTTTTTTTTCTAATGTTTCCTTTTTAAATATTTTAATTTTTTTTTTTTTTTTAATTTTCTGTCCAATAGTTCTTGTTGAAGTTAATTTCTTTGGGAACATGCTAAAATCAAGCATATGTGCTTTTTTTTAATGTGCTTTAGTCTGTGTTTATGTGATAAAGAAGACCTTACTCTATCATTTAAACCATGTGTTATGAATAATGACACATTTTAAAGAAAATAGGAGGATGATATTCAGAAATACTGTTGCAACACGAGTGACGTGAATTGAATGAATTGGGTGTGTGTGCTTTTACTCTACAAATTGCTTTTGCCTCTTATCAGTAAATAGCACACATAGCTGTTTCAGCTACCTTCCTGTTTTATCTTTACAGACTGTTGCGAGTTGTTAAACTGTTTTTACTTAATCTGAACATGGAGTTGGATTTGTTCAAGTTTTGAAAGCATTTAAGCGTAGGCTTATATGTAAAATATCTTACAGCACAAATGTGCAGACAGTGGGCCCATGACAAATTTGCATAAGACAGACTAGTTCAGTTTCACACTGTGATCTCCCTTCATGCATAGACAAAAAAAGGGGAACTTGCCACTGGTGGTATAAGATTTGTACTTTTTTTGTGCCTTTTTTTTAACTCGTGGGCTTTGTCTTAATTACTTTGTGCAACTTCAGAAGTTGACATTGAACAGTGAGGTCTACACGCACATACTTTTTTAACATTACCAATTTAACATACTCAGAGTTAAAGTGTGCTCTTGATCACGTTGACATCCTTACTAGTAATATTTGGCCTTAGGAGATCTTTACTGGAGATGATTTACTAAAATAATTTAAGTTTCAGATGCATGAGAACCTTGTTTATGACCTGTTACCGTAGCATTTGAACAGAGCAGTATGACCCTGTAAAATCAATGATTAAAAAAAATAAAATAAATCAATGTTTTATGCCGAGTATTATTCTGCTCGTTTTCTGTGTCGGAAAACAAATCTAGAGGCAAAGCAGCAGGTGGAGGCCACAGCAGAGTCTGGCCATTGCCCTAAGCACTGTACACTTGTTCTCATTTCCTCCTTAAATAAATAAAGATTAACAGCCCTGCTAGCCGATAGAATTAACTCCTATCAACCGATCTTTGAACTGTGCCCATGTAGCATGATGTGAGAGCCGCCTCTTCAGCTTGCTTCTTCTTCCAACTGCTGTTTACAGATGCAGATCATGTGTTATTTGAGTCATATTACTATCAGTCTTATATTGCAGCCACTAATGAATTAGTATGCCATAAAACAAAAAGATTTTAAAGTCACCCAAGGAATTTAATGAGAGCTTGCCAATAGAGCCGAGGCCATTGTGGAACATTAAGACACTCAGTGGTTATTAAAGGAGGCAAATGTCAGCTCACGAAAGAGAAAATGTAAAGTAGTATTACACTGAAGAAATAAATAATTATTTAGAGAAATTGCACACACACAAAAAAACTAAATAAAATGATGAAACTTGATGAAAAGGCTTGCATGGTCTATAAAATACAACTGGAGTCCTGCAGAATGGTAATAGTGACCAACTTATTCACATTTTCAGATTTTTGGCTCATCTGGCTAGTATCCGTTTGATAGATTTCCCAATTCAGCTATTCTCTACTTTGGGGCCAGGGTTAAAATTGGCACCATCCACCATCCAAATGCTGGTAAAATATGCGTGTGTGAGTGAAGCTAAGTGGCTGGTAGCTTCACTCACCAACCAAAAAAACAATTGTAATCTATTGAGTGGCTGGTAAAATTTGAACATTCTCTAGCTATTTGGCTGGTGGGCGAAAAGAATTTGACCTATCTTTTGTTTCAACTGAATGTCACAAATAGAGTATTTTTTTTTTCTTGTTGAGAAAGACAGGATTGTAACCACCACCACCCACTCATCCTGCTGCCCCAAACCTTTTGGAGCCCAGAGTCAAGTCGGGCTTAGAATCTGTGGGCAAGTTGTCTAGTCTGTCCCAACATTAGTGTGTCCTTTTGTGTCTGCATGTGCTTACATTAATGCCACAGCTTAGCTGTTTTCACATCCTGTTTGATGTGTCTTCCAACCCCCAGCAACTTCCTGTATCTCCACAGCAAACTCCAGCAACTCTACAGTGTGCACCTACCACACCACAGCACTGAATTTACACAGAAAAGCACACGCCCGGTCCTTTGTGACAGTTTGAATTTAGTTGCCGCAGTGCTTGCAATAGAATTGCAGTCAAATGATTTCTCCTCCAGCGAGAACTCTCTTAAGTGACCCTGTGACAGACATCTTGTTGTCCCCCTTTAGTTTGCAACGTAGATCAAAATGGAGCTTTTAGCCAGTTGCTTCAACACTTTCTCCTAATGCACCCCACCCCTCCTCTGATTAATGGTTCCCTCACCGCCTGTTAGTGCTTAGGGTATTGATTTCTCCTCCTCGTCCACTTGACCAGAAGAGACGACAGAGTTTTATCAGCGCTGCCTTGTGATGCCTGAATGTCTTGAAAATCCAAACCTCACTTGAAAGACTCATAAGCCGTTATTAGAGTCTGAGCTCCCAACCCAGATCCAAATCCCACCATTTGATTTTTTTTTTTTTTCCTTTCCTTTCTAAGCACTCGAAGTCAGAAGCGGGTTTCTGCAGATTTCTTGGCCTTGCCTGTTTTAAGCAGCAGTGCAGTTGACTATGTGGATCCAAAGGGTCAATAAAAAAATCGCTGCTATGTTGCTCATTGTGCAGCTTTTGTTACAGCTAAGATTCACCCTACTTGCACTGCCAGAGGCCTTGTAGGATCTCACTCGAGTCCAAGAGACTGTGTTTAGTTCACATTTGCATGGGAGCGGACTATTTTCTAATTACTGTAAGTGCTGAATCTCTAGAGAGAAAGCTTAGATAAGTACATTTCTCTGACTCTGTTTTTTTTTCTCTCGCTCCTCTTTCTTTTGTCTAATTCAAGCTGTGTGACCTTGTTAATGTTGGAAAAACCTCTTTTAAAGGCTTCGCTATGAACTATAGCCACAGGAAATACAGCCCACAAGGAATGTAGGTATTTAAGGCAAATATTTAATACAAAACGCACAAACACAAAAAACACAAATACATTAGTCAGTGTGGATGTAGCCTGAAATGCTTTACTACTTTATCCTGACTAATACGTTCGTACATTTCGTTTTGAAAATGCATAACTTTTTCTACATTCAAGCCTAGCATCCACACTACTCCATCGCCCCTAAAATGACCAGGTGTAAGTTTAAAAACTTAAACTCTGGGGTTAGATTTTAGTCTGGACGGGCAGAGATGAAAACCGTTTGGAAAAACCATGATGCTGATACCCTCGTCCGCTTCCTGAGTGGGTCTTACACGCAACCCTTTCCCGAAATAAAACGAACGACAGCAGCCTTGCCAACCGGTGGTTAGTTCAACATGGATAACGAATTACAACCGTGTTGGACCTTGTTGTCAATGCTAGCAGCTGTTGCAGTTACATTTTGCATTTTATAATGCTACTACTGCCTACATGCAGAGGAGGCAAGCTACTATTCGAGCGGTTTGCAACAATTCCCGTGTCCAGCGTGTATCAGCCTTCCACCGTGTTCCTGCCGGCATGCGCATGCCTAGTGTGCGTTTTCAGACGTATTGGAAGGGACGGAGATCAGTTCTGAATTTGTGCTGAAATGCTCATGAAAACGGAGATCATTTCCGTTGTAAAATGAAAACCTAGTAGTGTGGATGTATCTGTCATCCAATGCAACACCCCGGTACAGGTGCTGAATTTATTACATACAGCATTATTGTAAGTAAAGAACTAAAACGATGAGAGCTAAGAGAGAAAGCATGCAGTGTACTTAGTGGCACCACTATCAGCATGCTGGGATTCACAAGGTTAATGGAAGGAGATGTGGAAACTGCAAATATTGCCTTAGCTTAGTAATGGACTAAAGTGTGTTTGTGTGAACCTTTTTCCTGCCTTTTTCCCTTTTCATTGTTGTCCTATTTTTTGTGCATCTGTGTATTTGAGGCTCCAGGTCAACATACGGCAGCAGGTCTAGCAGGCTGACACTTTATTGCCCCTAGCGTCTTCCCACTCTGGCCTAATAGCTGCCCAACTGGGCATGGTGCAATACGTCGGCACTCGTACCTGCTGCTGAAGTTGAAACCCCCTCTCTTGAATTGACCCTCTCTCCCCCTCTATTCTATTTCTGTGGCTTTGCTTGCTCACAGCTTGTTAGAGCGGTACATCGTGATCAGGCACGGCATGTTTGACCTAATGCAAAAAGTAGCCATTCTCTCATTCACTACTGCCTTTATAATATACCCTAAATAGTTTCCTCTATTATGAGCAGTGAATTGACCTTTGCATACACTTACACATAATCATAATTTTGTGTCATCAATGACAGATTTCATGACTGTAATTTTCACATCTATAAAATGTGATTCATTGCATTGTGGCATTGTTGGCAAAAAGCTATTTACATATAGATTCAACACTACTTTTTTTAGTTTCATTGTTTGATTTACTTCATCCATCTTATACTCAGAGGTTGGACACAAAATAGTAAGCAGGGAGAGATTTCAGACACAGCGTTTGTGTTTCTATTCCTCTGTTCCAAATGCACATAATTCTGTTAAAGGTCCAGTGTGTAGTGTTTAGTTGTTGATTATCAAAATCTGTGTTGCCCGTTCACAAACTAGTCCTTTTTCATGCATATTTCCCACCACCATCAATTCCAAGTATTCCTTTTGGCTTGAAATTTTATATTTGCATTCACATGAACTGGGGTAGACGCTCCATATTCATGCTCCATCTTGAAATACGTTAGCTGGTAAGAGACATACAGGACATACTGCTCCACCTTTCCCGTTTTCTCTGTCACATGATCAACTCACAGCTGCTGCTAACGCTGCTAATGGGTATCGTACCTTCCCGGCCCCGGTGGCAAGTTTGAAGAAGGAAACGTGGAGGACCACACATATTCAAAATCCAAATTTCAGGAACAGGAGTCTTCTTCTTCTTCACCCAGAAAAAGGAGATTGAAAAGAAAAGTGTGAAGGCTACCGTAGCTGTAATACGTACTTTGAACTGCGTGGTGTGAGAGAGTTGATTGCGATATTTGATCTTAATAGCCTAGAAATCTAGACGCACCCTAGTGGCAGCAAATTTATTTTGCAGCCAGGGTGAGTCTAGGCACTCTCCGTTGGTTTGCGAGCTGGAAAAACCAAATTCTGGTCAGGCCAATCACATTGTGTATAGAGTCGGTGGGAGGACTTATGGTTGCTGCTGCTGGGAACAGCGGTCTTCTGGAAGACTTGGAGTTCAGCTTTTCTTTGAGAAAAGAACAAAGAACGGCACTGAAGTCATTCATTAAAAAGGAAGATGTGTTCGGAGTTTTGCCAACCGGATACGGCAAAAGTTGAATCTATCAACTAGCTCCGCTACCTTCTTCGTTGCTCTGGTTGGTTGTAGCTCTATCCTATTGTGTGCAGAGGGAATTTGAAAGACAACAGTTTATCCCGCCCCTCGGATTGAGCCCTGCCAATGGTGAGTTCCCAGACCCAACATCTGGATGTGGGTCTGGCTTGTCAGGCTATGATCTCAACGCTAGATGGGAGAAATTCCTACACATTGGACCTTTTTTTTTAAATATTTTCCTATTTTGTTTTGTCAATTTATTGAACATGTTACAATAAAAGTAATAAAAGAAAAACAAACGGGATCCTCAGTAACAAATAAGCAACTCAAATAATCATGTTTAGAAGGGGTAGGAAGAACTTTTCTGGCTGTACCCCCTCTTAATTTCCTATATATTATTCATAGATAGGTCTAATAAAAATTCAGTTTGCAATTTCCTATAATTCAAATGTCTAAATAAGGACTTCTTAGTTTCTCTTAGTTAGGGCAGAGAAAGTGGGTTGAGGACTGGAGTAGTGTGGTTTCGGTATGCCATGGTAAAGCACGCAGTACTGAACCTGTGAAAAGGAGACACTAGGATGACGTTTTAATAACCTAGTTGAAAGTAAGACATTTCCTGTTTACAAATTGATCGAGGTGATGCATGCAGTTCTGTTTCAGTACACCGTTCTCTTAACTTTTCTGACTTTTTAAAACCTAAAACAAACCATTTAACGCAGGAATGATGATGGTGCTTGTCTTCTTGATCACCACCCCTGGAAATAAACTTCTCAAAAGATGTCACCCAGACTAACTCAATGTCATATCCAGGTGTCTTTTTGACACCTAAAACCAAAAACCACTCCCAAGACACAGATTAACCTTTTAATGCCAAAAAGTAACGTTACCTGAAAACCGAGTGTAGTTTCTTTTTAGCATCTCACATCACACTTTCAGTCACTATGACCACTACTACGGTCACAAACATTGTTGTTTGTCTGCCCTGTTTCTGATACCGTGGTGGCAGAAATTTTATATCAACATAGAGGAAACACTGGAAATAGACAATGCAGTAACTGAATCTTGATTCATATTTCTATCCGCGTTGCCAAGTTTGACAATTTGATCAGAGTTCACGAGCAGTTATTGACACCGCATTAGAGGCTCTGATTGGTTGTTTTCCCTTGGGTGCGGTGGAAACTTGCAAATGCCATTAGGAGCACTAAGAGGAGTCAGAGGAACATGTTTTCAGATAATCTCTCATGTACCAGGGTTAGGATAAAGTGACAATTTCAGCAAATATGACCAAAAGTTTATTTTTATTTTTTAAAAGCAATTAAAAAAAAAGGAGGAACCAAAAAAAACCTAGCTGGGGATTGATGGGGTATCACAAAAAGGCATTTAGCTAGCCAGCTACCGCAGATTGAGGACAGTGCAGTCCACATAATAGCTAGCTTGGCTGCTTTGAAAAGGAGATGTCCCCATTTTATGTAATTTCCCCCTGAGGAGTTTTCCTAAGCTGATCACAAGGAGTGTGATTCTAAAAAGTGATTCTGTCTTCTCTCGCTCTCTCTCCTGCTCTCTCTCTCACACACAGCTTTTGCAACAATCGCTTGTCTTTGCTGTCATCTCTTTTTCTCAGTCCTTTGTCACTGTTTGTGCCTTGATTTTTGCTCTTCTTCTCTTGCTCCCTCTGCATCTTTTCTCACTACTGTTGAGTCACAGAGCTGTAATTAGATCTCCTTCTCATCTCCACATCACTCCCTCCTGATGTGCCATAAAGTCACAGACGGCTGTATTTAAACCAAAAGTTATCATTCTCTCTCTTGTGGCTTTTTTTCTCTCTACTCATCTTTAGTTCCCAATCTACACAGCATAGGAGTGAAAATAGTCCAGGCACTGATTAGCCAATGTTTAATACATGACGGATAGGGCCACAGTGACACATACTCGTTGACATATTTCAGAAGGTGATTGATCGTCATCTTTTGGCTGACTGAGTACATTTAGATGCACACTAATATTCCACTATTATTCCAAATAGGACAATATTCAGACTTTGATACGGGCCATGTAAACAGCATATTCCGTTTGGATATTCTGTATAAGGCCTTTTTCCAAATATAGCGTTTTCTGATTAAGACATGTAGGATATGTCTGTATTATTCGGGTTTTAGGAGCATTCTTTGGACACAGCGCGTTCGTAATCGCCGTCTAAGTCGGGGTTTCTACGGCAGTTTGCGACAGTTTACGGCCTCTTTCCTTTTTGCGGCTTGCAGGCAGCTCTGTGCGTTGCTATGGTTGTTGTACACAAACCAACCAGCCAACAGTTTGCAGGGCTGCAGTAGAGATGCATGTTCAAAAGATGGTCAGAAGGAGAAACACAACTACTTTTAAACATTATAAATATTGATTATCAAATGTTTTTTTGGATATGCACAAACATCGCAACGCCGACCTTTTCAAGAAGGTGCTTAAAGGACTGATTGAGGAAGGCTGTGTTCACACAAAGGTTATAATCGTTAATGAAAACGAACCATATAACGAAAAAAAAAAGTGGGAAAAAATATATTGTCGTTGACTGAAATAAAAATAAAAACGAGGCATTCCAAAAAAAAAAACAATAACTAACCAAATCTCTAAATCTCTGTTTGCAAAACTAACTGAAATAAAATAATATATAGAGTAAATGTCCTTGGTTTTCGTCTTTGTCAATGTCTTTCATAAAGCAAACCTATCTTTCAGAGTTGAAATTTCCGACCGTAGACATTCCATGGCAAATTGAATACATCATAGTCCGTGGCGATACCGAAAGTCTGAAGAAAGCGTCCTATTTGAAAATGACTCATGTGGCAGATAACAGAAAGTGCCTCGCAATGGAAGGTGGTAAAATATGTGGACAATTTATTAAAGGGGAAAAATACCAAGAATTTGAAAGTACATTTAAGAAGCGCGCACAAGGAGGCTAACCTAGCTTACCTTAACAAGGTAAAGGATAACGGCAAGCCCCCCTCCCCCGAAACAGAAGCTAACCCAGGTAACGTTACAGGGCCAGGCAGCATGCCGGAGACAACCATAGGACTGAACACCCGATAGCTACATACGCATGAACACTAAAAGCAAGTGTGGGTTAATATTTTTATTGATAATGGGATGTCTCCACAACTGTGTGAGTCGATTGACTTCAACAAGCTCGCCACTTTACTCAAACCAAATGACCGTATGTACATTTTATGTACCGGTGTTTTTGTTGAATACATTGTGAATACATATTTCTAAAATGTTTTTGTTATTACATCTTGAATCTTGACCCTGACAAAAAAAAGACAAAAAACTAATGAAAACTAACACTAAGCATTTTCAAAAAGTAAACTAAACTAGCTAACCCGCTGTTAAAACTAATTGAAGCTAAACTGAATTTGAAAACAAAAAAGTCAAAACGAAATAAAAAAATGAAAAATAATAAAGTCCGCCACCGGTGGAAAACTTTGAAAAAGTCTTGTTTTGCACGGCTGCATGTAAACAGAAATATTAGTGCTGTATTCCTTTTTACAAGCCATTTAAACTGCTTAGTCGGAATATTGTCTTGTTCCGAAGTAAGGGCAGAAAATTGAATAATATGTGCATGTAAAGCTTGGGTCCTACTTGTGTATGGCTGGTTAATCTCGTCAACAACAGCTGGTAAAGTCTTGCATTAGCATCAGACAGCAGCAAGCCCATTCTTAACGCTATGTAACTGAAACAGTTGTTTTTAAATGCACACACTTGCCTAAGCTGTCACATCTGTTTACTGCACTTGAGTTTTTTTGACCCCCTTTCTTTTTTTTTGTAAGCTCGAGTCATTAGAGTGTATTGCCAAAATAAAGTGCACTGAGGTTTCAAGCTGTGACAAACAACATCATGATGTAAAAGAGGATCCTCCCTCGAGCTGCTGAGGTCAGATTTGAGAGGAGACAGGAGTGAGGGAGTGGGACTAAGCCAAAATTATCCTTCCATATCAATTATCACACTTAGGCTGGTAATGACAGTTTACACCCATCTGGTTTGGCTAGTGGGTTCATCATCTTTCCAGGCATTATGACTCATTGTTCGGTAGTTATGAGATGGTCTTTTTTTTTATTAACTACAGTATAACTGTTGGATTGCCTTTTGTCTATTGTATCCCCCACCACTTACTTTGTATCCTGGATATGTCCAAAAGATGGTGAAGATGTCATACAAAGCCTTGTCTCATTTCGTTTTACTTGATTTACTTTTGATACACTTGCATCTTTTCAACTTTCCCCCCATTTTTAAATGCAAATACTCACTTAGCTGAACTGTTGCTATTTTGATAAATGCATGCAGTTTTTAATGTAGCTCAATTCAGTGCGTTTGCACCTACAACAGTTGTTGTTTGAGAACCACTTCTGCATGAGCGTTAGTGGACTTGCATTTCACAGTAAAGCCACCGTCTGCCTCTTTTGTAGGGTGTCCCAACATTCACTTTATTCCCTGGATTGGAGGTGTAACGTGTGTTTGAAGCTACAATCTCTGCTCTTTATGGGAGACTCCCCATGTGGTTATGGCCTCAAGCATTATTTTAATTACAAGAGTGTTAGAAGCTTTAATTTACTGGAATCCAATGTAATCTTTTTCTCTGTGTCTTTCTGCGTTGGGGTGGCACTCAATGCCTCCATGATCAGAGTCTGCAGCCTCCCTGCTGGGAGCAAAAGAGGTCAAACACATTTCGATGGCTTTTGTTTTTTTTTCTGCAGCTGTTTTGTTAACACAGCAAAAAGTGGACCCAACCCCATCACACCCCCAAACCTAATGTGATGTTAAGTCTGTCTTCCTCGCCATATCCATCAATTTAGAGTGGCGCAGTTATTCATCTTTAAAATGACACATTCAGGGTATTTAAAATGATTACACCAATACATAACCTACCTATTTTTTTTTTTGAAGACTTGATCCCACAGTCCATGCATATTGTCCTAGATACTGTACGGTTTAGGGGGGGCGGGGGGGATCACAGTTTGTCCCCTGTGTAAGATCTGGTGCCACCACAGGGGTCACTTCTACTGCCAGTGTGTCAAAATGCCAGGCCTCAGATTCCATTCCTGCAGGACATACACACAGATATTTTCAGGCATCTCTTGTACTTGTGCCATCATAGGCCTTCTCCTCTCCCTGGCTTTTCTTCACCGCTCGATATTGTCTGCTAGAAATCACTGTTTACGACTGACCTGACCACCGTCACCAAAAGGACTTTGAAGTCTTTACCCACAGCAACTTTTTTTGAGGGTTTGTAATCTACAAATTTAGAAATTTCTGGATTGAACCAGAAGTAGGTTTGTATGGTCATGAAGGCGAAGCACTGCTACTTCTGCTACTTGGACGGAGTGATTTGCTCACCACGGGGCTTCTCAGGTGCTGCGAGCAAATCCCTCCGCCCAAGTAGCAGAGGTAGCAGTGCTTCGCCTTCTGAGAATATAGTTCCTAGTATGTATTCGGTTAGAAGATGGCTTTGTCTCATGTGACCTTTTTATTTGTACACGCTGTGACTATACAAATCACAACATGTAAATAGGAAAACGTTGGCGTCATTTTGTCACTTATTGGGAGCAGTAGGCTAGATGGAGCCGGTTACCTCCAGGATCTGTGCTAAGCTAGGCTAGTTGGAGCCGGTTACCTCCAGGATCTGTGCTAAACTAGGCTAGCAGTGGGGGCGTCAGACAGAGTTACGACACGCACCGATATGAGAAGGGTATGTATGGACTTCTCTAACTCTGGGGGATACGGTGATAAGCTGAAGTCTCAATAAGTTGCCGTTTTTCTTTTAAATTTGAGCTGATTTTTATAAGGTAGTTTGTCATCTTTGTCTGTCAGTGTCTGCACCTGAACGGAGGTCAACTTTTATATTTTCTTGCAAATGCCTGCGCATTTCCCTTGCCTTTTTATTGCGTTAATAACTAGAACTTTAAAGCTGAATCGATTTAGTTTTCAACTATCGAATTTATTTGTCAACTACTTTGATATTCGATTAATCTTTTAGTCATTTTAGTCTTATTTTTTGTTCTGTGATTCCAGCTTGTTAAATGTGAATATGTTCTAGTTTCTTCTCTCCTCTGTGACAGTAAACTGAATATCTTTGATTTGGGGACAAAACAAGACGTTTTGAGAACGTCCTCTTCGGCTTTGGGAAACGCTGATCCACATTTTTCCCCCCCCGTACGTTCCAATGAGACAACCTGGAGCTCGGCTCTTCCGCATTCCCATGACGTCACGGTGGACACGCGCACTAGCAACAATTTGTTTGTGTTGTCGTAGCAACCGGTAGCAACATGCGCATTCATGAGCTTCTCCAAAGAATTTCTAATATAGGAAGAAGTTTCACTCCCTCGTTACTTCTGGCTTCTGAACTGGTTGCAGTTCCACCAGAGTTCCATATAGGGGGCGCTCACAGGCCAGTGCAGAATGAATGGGACTCTATGGAGCTATACCCCTCAAAATCCACTTTTCTCAGGATATAATTTTTTATAGTAATTTGATCTAGTAATTTGAATGTTGCATTCGAAAGGGGAGGCAAAGAAAATACACACTGCTGGGTGTTAGATTTTTTTTAAAGTCGCTTTTTTGTTCTAAAAAGCCTTTTAAAATGTCAATGACGTCATACACATACACGGCCAGAGATACTGCTTTACGGCAAGCTCTGAGTCACTTCCTTTGTTCTCTCGAGACATCGACAACACAGCTGATAGGTTAGGCTCTCTCTGTCAATACACGTGCTAGAAAGAGGTTTGCTGATGTTTTAAAGACCACGCCGAAATATTCACTCTGATATTCAGGCTCTGCTTCGGATGCCGTCAAGCGGGATCTCCGATCGTAATCAGTTGTTCACTGACCAATCAGCATTCATTAGCAGAATGCTAGCGTGTTATGGGCAACAACGACTCACCCTGTAAGAAATCAAAAGGCCATAGGTACTCGTTCATTCAACTTTCGACCTATAATCCATGTTGAACTTGCAAAAACTAAAATCAAAACTGAGATTTCTCAACGACAATCGGGCGAAAGAGACAAATTTAGCCATCTAGCGCGTCTCTACATCGGTAAACGTAGCGAACATGAACTTGCCGTTTCATTGTTTAAAATATTCCCTAACGTTAAACATTGTCGTTGTTCCCGATCGTTTACGTGCTTAGCTAAATAAACGATAGGTGTATTTAGCCAAGGAGATGTAATTATTATGTCGTGCTACTAGCTAGCTGGCTAGTAGGTTAGCCTGCAGTGTTGTGAACAAAGCGTCTGTTAATACATCCATGGCTTGATCTCTCATCCATGCTACAGGCTTGACAGCATACAGCCTCGGATGTATCGTAAGATAAGCGTTAAACACTAAACCCACATCGGCTCTTAGGGACATATAAGATATTACGTTAACGTTATCTACCTAACTAGCTCCATTATATAGCTTAGGCGATGTAATCACTATGTCTGTAACGTTATCTATGTACAGTGTTACTGTTCTCCCATGCTAGCTACCGCTGATGTTAGCTACTAGCCGATAGCCCTAGCAGTTTTGGGAAACGCTAATGAAGTTACATCCACGTAACAGGCTTTACAGCATCCATCCATCCATCCCTCGGGTGTATCATAAGATAATACCATGGATGTATTAATAGAACACACGGTGAATTACAACCATGCAATGTCTATGTGAAAAGTCTTTCTGGGCCATGGGGTGCAGTACCACTGTTATCCGCTAAGCCCATGGTGGCATTTGGACATAGCGCACCTCCTGGGGGCTTGGTTGCTGCCCTGAACCTAAAGAACCACTGCTCTGTTTCTGTAGAAATAGGACTGATATTGTAGCGTTTGTGGGTTCATTAAAATGTTTATTTCCACTCAGCTTTGGTCCACTGGCTCTTCTTACCAGTAGCTGGCTTTGACTTTGCATATTACCAGGTACATTGTTGTAACTGATAATTGTCTGTGGTCTGATTAGATAACTAAGCAGTGGCTGATGTTGTCATGGTGTGCAAACGGACAACAAAATGGACTCTTTCAGTTTCATTAAACTTTGTGGCAGACCCAACAGGCTTTGGTCTCTTAGGTTCTGATGAAGCTTTATCTTGTCTATTTTTCAATTGGTCTGACCTGCCGCACACTCGGATTAACTCACACTCCAGGGTAATCCCTGCTCCTGATTTATTGCAATCCCATGTGGACTGTGCAGACGTGGTTTATTTGGTTCCAGGTTTTTTTTTCTCACCGTCATGTACCACACTTTCCTTCTCCATCTCGTGTTAGGCAATGCTTTGTATAAGTCTGCCTTACTTGCACCTTACGCAATCATGACTTCTTGAGCATGGTTATTTCTTTTATCCACATACTTAGTGTTATACAAAGGATTTTCACTTTGTGACGTTCAGTTTTAGGTGGCCGGGAAGGGGAAAGTAAGGATTTGAATCTAATCTCCTCAGGGTCACTTACACCATATCAAAAGCAAAGAGCCAGCAAATATCCATGTTTGCTCTGCATTGGTATAGAAAGTGAACATGGTTTAAAAATAACTACAGGCTTACTTCATGAGGCCCGCAGCAACCCAGTGTGGACCCACCAATAAATCGTGACAGCATCTATCCTTTTCAGGCATCATTTCTGTTCATGCTGAATACTTTAACATGATTAAAACATTTTGAGTTTCTGCGTTGTTTTCATTAGATGACAGAAGAAAAGAAATCCCATTATGTTGCACCACTTTTTCCACATGGGCATCATTAAATCTCTAGTGTTTAGACAAAATAGCCTGTGAAGAATGAAGATGATTAATGACGATGAAACTCTGCAATCCTGTTTATCAGATGGATTTACACGTGATATTTTATATTTTCATTGTTCTACAGAGACATACTGAATTAGTAGTTGTGGACTAGGTTCTCCTGTAAATGAAAGCTACCCATTTTTAGCGTAGTGGGTTTGTAAGTGTAAGTGCTATAATATTTTAGTGTGTGCAAGAGAGAATGGCAGGGGGAGGATGGCGTCTACAGTGGCAGCTGTGGACAAGATAATCCCTGGCCCCGACCTTAGCCTCTCAAATAGAAACTCCTACAACTATTGTGGCTCAATCAGATTAAAGAGACAAAAAAAATCTTCAGTGAGAGAATGAGAGAGGGAGGGAATGCATCTCATCCACGGAAGTGCAATAGTACAATGCTGGCTCGGCTTGGAACACAGACACAGAGCTCAGTCTCGCACAATGCTGTGGTTGTCTGCTCTCTGTATGGTTAAAAAAACTGCCAGACAAGCAAATATTTTATTTCTGCTTTTCCTCATGGGCTGCCATTCTTTTGGTTTGTAGAACCACCAGATAGCAGTAAGCATTTAAGTTCAAATGTAACTCCAAAGGCATGTCTAAGCCGAGTGTTTTCACTGGGCTTTGACGTATTGTAACAATCAAACTCTTTTAATAACCAGGTCTTGTCTTTTTAAATGTGTTGAACAAATGTCTCCTTAACGCTCTAAGATAATTTGACTTTAAAAAAATACTTTTCAAGTTGGTTGCAGCAGTTGGGATGGGCACTTATTGTATATGTGCCAGGTTTTAGTGTCGTTTTGAGATGTCTGTTCAGAGTATTCAATTTATTTTTTGACATACGCTCATTTGCTTTCTGGCAGAGAGTTGAATGAGAGGATCAGCACCATTCATTTGGCTGTAAGGTAAACATGTAGCTACAGCCAGCAGTCATTAGCTTAGCTTTGTACAAAGGCTGGGAATGGTGAAACCGCTAGGTGGATACAGTAACTTCCGGGAGTCACCGCTGGTTGCCTGGCACCCCTCAGAGCCGAGGAATGGTCCGGCAGTTATGGTTTTAGGCTGCTGCTATTTTGCTGTGAAGTTGTATGGCGTCAGGCATTTTTTCTGCTCGGAGTTGAAGTTTTTCAACTCGAGGCATTCATGCTGTGGACCTCGAGGCATTCAGGCTACTCCTGCAGAAAAAAACGTAAGGCGCTCAGCAAGGCAAAAACGGCGAGTAAAAGCAGTCATTCTCAGTGAACACAGTTACAAAAAGCCTCCCCCCGGCTGCTAAAGTGCGCTCTGTCTGATCGGGGCCTTAGGAGCCATGCTGCCGTTTACTCCTACTGTCAGCATCATTGAGGCACCAACACAACCGTTTATGTGAGCTACGGATGTTGAAGGGTGTTATTTTGTGTCTCTGGTGCTTCCACACACATACAAACTTGAAAAAAAACATCCATGCTGTTCTGAGTGAGATACGGTTTCTGAATGTGTCCGGTCTTCAGTCTCCGGGTGAGCTGGTCAAAATATGCACGGCTTTCTACGTCACTAGTTCTCAATGGCAAAACACTGCTACAACACACACTAGTTCACCATAATCTACAAAAGAACTACTTCCATGTCCCTGTTCTGCAGGGATTCCACACAAAGTTGGAAGTGTGCCCTCGTTTAGAAGAAGTCTCCCGGCTAATCCTGTCTTGTACTGACTGCAGTTAGAGAAACAGCTAGCTAACAATTGTGAGCCTTACCTAGCTACTGCGCATGTGCGAATCCCAATAAAGATGGTATAGAAGTAGGATGTGTCACTCTGTAGCTAAAACAGAGACCTGAACACAGGGTGAGAAGAGGAGCTGCAGCAATGTGCAGTACAACAAAAATATGGTGTTTTTTGAAAATTAAACCATGTAAACCTATTCTGGTACAACCTGAAAATGAGCATAATATGAGCACTTTAATGATTAACCATTAAACAGTTAACCGACAATACGATTTGACCGATTTTAATACTCTCAGTAACTGTTAAAAACAATATTCTGCGGACGCTAAATGTGGAAACTATGTCCATGCATCCCGGAAGGGTGAACTGGGACCCAGTTGCCTGCTTGTCGGTTAAAAAAGGTCGGCTTTCTAAAAATAAATCCAAATTTAGCATCCCTAATGTGAGCCAATGTCCCATTGCACCAAGGATGTGAGCCTAATTTCTTTTCCTTGTTTGCTTTTAAGTATCTCAGCTCCAATGGAAGTGGTACAGTTTGTTTGTGTGTATGTTTGTTTCTGCATTCCCATGGAGAGTGAGGCAGCGGTGGCCTAAAGGTTAATGAAGCGAGCTTGTGACAGGGAGATCGTCGGTTCAATCCCCAGACCGACAGGATCAAATCTGGGTGGGGAAAGCCACCCAGAGCAGTGCTTGTCCCTCCCTCATCACCACCACTGAAGGCCCTTAACCTCAACCAGTGGAGCTGCTCAGTGGCCAGCAGATAGTGTGTGTGTGTGTGTGTGTGTGTGTGTGTGTGTGTGTGTGTGTGTGTGTGTGTGTGTGTGTGTGTGTGTGTGTGTGTGTGTGTGTGTGTGTGTGTGTGTGTGTGTGTGTGTGTGTGTGTGTGTGTGTGTGTGTGTGTGTGTGTGTGTGTGTGTGTTGGCAGTAAAAGTAAAAAGGTAAGTAAAGTAAAAAGGTTATTTGGAGTTCACAGAATCTATAAGATGTGTTAAGGCCCTGACACACCACGCCCAGATCAGGCTGTTGGGCAGCCATTGGGTGTCTGTGGCTAATAATCACACACAGTTTTTGCAACGCGTGGTTCTTGGCATGTTGGTGTGATTCTACTGACAGCAGATCAGCTGTTTGAGCATGTTGAATGTCCATAGAGGCAGTCCGTGAAAGCAAGATGACTGAATGGCTGTTAACGATACAATTTTCTGTGGTTTCTTCTTATTTTTTCCCCTCTACATTTTTTTAGGCATGCTAGCGTCTTGGCTTTACAGATTCCAATGTCGGTCAGTCGATCCACAACTTTGGTTAAGACTGAAAATGTATTTTAACTATTCAATGGATTGCCTTGAAATTTTGTCTCAAGAGGATGTCTACTAATCATGTCAGTGATCCACTGACCTCTTCTCCAACACCATTAGTGACATTTGTGGTCCAGAGTGAGATATTTTAAGGACCTTTTGAATGGCTTGCCAGGAAATTTGCTACAGACATTGATGGTCCCCAGACAATGAATACTACAGACTTTGGTGATCCCCTGACTTTTCATCTATTTGGTCACACTTAGAGTTATGACCAAATACCTGCCAACCAATGAAATTCCCATTCGCCTCAGCTGTACTTTGTTTAGTGCTAATTGGCAAATGTTGGCATGCTCATATGCTAAACTCAGATTATGATCATTAGACCATTTTAAAATCAACGTGCTAGCATAAGCATTGTGAGCATGTAAGCATGCTGATGTTTGCATTTAGCTCATTGGTCTCCTAACGATCACAAAAACTCACTCAGCCAATAGTCAGCGAGCTCCTGTTTGTGGTATCTGGTGACGAGAGAAGAAGGGGAGAGCAAATTCCGTTGTCTGGGAACAGTTTGGATTTGAAGACACCAAAATAATTGTGATTTTGTTCCGTAATCAATCAGCCCTAATGGCTGTACAGTCTTGTCACTCTTCATGCGCAGTTGACCATTAGTTGCCAGTGCCGATGTGAGCAGAAAACTGCATGTCAGCTGGCCGCAAGGCAGCGCAGTGTTGGATCAGTCTGCCTTTTTAGGCACTAGTTCTTAAAGGTCTGTTTAATGTGTCAACATACATCCCAGAGGCTAAGGCCCTTTGTGTGAGTCTTGGCTCAGACAGTGCCACATCGACTAGCATAAACACACTCTTCCCATGTGGCTCCCTTCCATCTTTCTGTATCACAGATGTCCTTTAATACCTATATATCCACTGTGTTACACATGCACCTATAGACATAATCTATGTATGCTTTTGTCCAAGGCCACTCCCTAAACCAGTAATGCTGGTCTTGTGCAGGACAAGCAGCTGGGGGAGGCCAGTGACAGCTGGCATTCTGCAGGCTCACTGGAGCAAATGCAGCCACTCACACTACACGGGCCAATTGGACAGCTGTCTCGGCTTGGGTTAGTGGGGAAATTATGAATTTAATGGGAGAGGAAGAAGAAGAAAAAATGCATTGAAGATTGTCTTTTTGTGTCTGTTTTCTGTGTATCCTTGCGCGTCTTCTTTTGGCAGAAAACTCCACTGATCCTGCCTTATCCAATAGGGTTGGGTATCACTAATGATTTCCTGATTTGATTCTGATTCACAAGGTCCTGATTCGATTACATTTTTGATTCGATACCAATTATGTTAGGGAAACTTCAGTTACATTACCAATTTTGCTCGGATATAAAAGAGATTCTCAGAGAAAGTGTGCTGTAAATTGTATAGGAAAGAAGCAACTCTCAAATATTTTTTTGCATTTAATGCACCAGTTTAATGTTTACATTAAGAATTGACCCCCTAAAAGATTGTGGTGGGTTATACATCCATGGTGAAAAGGGATGTATTAAAAGATTGATTTAGGGCGCCCGGATAGCTTAGTTGGTAGAGCGTGCGCCCATATATAGAGGTTTACTCCTCGCAGCAGCGGGCCTGCGTTCGACTCCTCCGCTCTGTGGCCCTTTTTCTGCATGTCATTCCCCCCTTTCTCTCCCCTTTCATGTCTTCATCTGTCCTGTCAATAAAGGCGTAAAAATGCCCCCCCAAAAAATCTTTAAAAAAGATTGATTTTGAGATTGTATTAATCAATGTCAGATCACTCAAGCAAAGATCGTTTTTAATTGGAGAATCGATTATTTTAAAGGTCCCATGGCATGAAAATTTCACTTTATGAGGTTTTTTTAATATTAATATGAGTTCCCCCAGCCTGCCTATGGTCCCCCAGTGGCTAGAAATGGTGATAGGTGTAAACCGAGCCCTGGGTATCCTGCTCTGCCTTTGAGAAAATGAAAGCTCAGATGGGCCGATCTGGAATCTTCTCCTTATGAGGTCATAAGGAGCAAGGTTACCTCCCCTTTCTCTGCTTTGCCCACCCAGAGAATTTGGTCCACCCATGAGAGAGAGAGACACATCATGGCTTGAGCAAAGTGGCAGTTGGTCAAGGCCACACCCCCACCCTCCACCTTGCCCCCCCCTTTCTCCTCCTCAACAGCATTTAAAGCTACAGACACAGAAATGGCACATCCTAAGGAAAGCTCATTGTGGCTCTAGTGGCTGTAATTCTGCACCAAGGCTGAATTTCAGGAAAGAGACTTCAGATACAGTATTAGGGGACCACTAAGGTCTATATAAAAGAGACTTCAGATACAGTATTAGGGGACCACTAAGGTCCAGAGGTGTATAGTCCAGGTGCCAGAAAGTAGAAATCCTGTCCAGCAGCTGTCCCAACCATCACTAAACCAGCTCCTCTACCAGGTAGATGAGCTCGTTAGTGAAAACACCTGTTCTAGATGTAGAGGCAGATCCAAAAACATGGCAGGATTTTTACTTTCTGGCACCTGGACTATACACCTCTGCTAAGGTCTATATAAAAGAGACTTCAGATACAGTATTAGGGGACCACTAAGGTCTATATAAAAGAGACTTCAGATACAGTATTAGGGGACCACTAAGGTCTATATAAAAGAGACTTCAGATACAGTATTAGGGGACCCCTAAGGTCTATATAAAAGAGACTTCAGATACAGTATTAGAGGACCACTAAGGTCTATATAAAAGAGACTTCAGATACAGTATTAGGGGACCACTAAGGCCTATATTAAAGAGACTTCAGATACAGTATTAGAGGACCACTAAGGTCTATATAAAAGAGACTTCAGATACAGTATTAGGGGACCACTAAGGCCTATATAAAAGAGACTTCAGATACAGTATTAGGGGACCACTAAGGCCTATATAAAAGAGACTTCAGATACAGTATTAGGGGACCACTAAGGCCTATATAAAAGACTTCAGATACAGTATTAGGGGACCACTAAGGCCTATATAAAAGAGACTTCAGATAAAGTATTAGGGGACCACTAAGGTCTATATAAGAGACTTCAGATACAGTATTAGGGGACCACTAAGGTCTATATAAAAGAGACTTCAGATACAGTATTAGGGGACCACTAAGGTCTATATAAAAGAGACTTCAGATACAGTATTAGGGGACCACTAAGGCCTCTATAAAAGCATCCAAAAAGCAGCATGTCATAGGACCTTTAATCCAGCCAAAATGTTTTTCTTCTTTGAATTATGCAGATGAGTTGTCATGAAAGACGTTGAAAGAAATGGCTTTTAACAAACGTGATGCAGTTACGTAATTCTTCTGAGTAAAACGGAGTTATTCTACAGTACTTTATTCTGTCTGACTGGATGAAAGCGTTGAGATGAATGCTCGTAGTGTTTTTACTTGAAGCTGCTCAAAGAATCGAACAAGTGACTGCTTGGTTGCGTGACATGCATCACAGCATCTTTTTTTTTTTTTTTTACTTTTCTGTCGCTTCTCAGGCTTTATATCGTGCCGTACGCTTGGCTGGGATTACCAAACAGGCTTTGGCTGGTTTTTGCAACATCATTCAGATGAAGGCTGCGTGACTCAATGCTGTTGCTTAGTTTTCCTCTGAATTGTGTACATATCTAGATGTTGCTGAAATGCAGTTAATATTTCCCACCAGCAAAGTGTAGTTAAAGGAAGAATAATGTGCACTACTTTTACTTATTAATGTATATTTTCTCTTCTTTTATTTCTTCTTTAAATCTGTACTTTGTACTAAAACTCAGGAACACAAGGGGTCGGATACTGAGTTAAGTTAAACTTGGGTGCACGCTAGGGCTGCACAATTAATCGCAATTTTATCTAAATCGCAATATGGACTACTCCAACATTCAAATCGCAGTATTTTCAATGAGAATAATGATACAAAAATGATAATTCCCTCCAATATCGTAAATCATGTCTAAATAATCGCAATTAGATATTTTTCTCATATTGTGCAGCCCTAGTGCCCGCCTTGAAACTGTAGTGATTGTATAGATCTTCAGATATGGATGTAAACTGCAACTTGACTGGTTGGCGGAGGCATACAAATGCAAGGCGGTAATTCTAGTTTGTTATCTACTGCATCGTAAAGGTTAATTTGTTTTTCAGCACAGCCCGTCCCTCATAAGCACGCTCACACATAGACAAAGTGGCACTCGCAAATTAACTTGGACATACACTGATGCACCACTGGCCCAGCACACCTGCACTGTAGCCATACTTTGTCAGACATAAATGCCCTCCCAGCTGTCAGTGTCACTGCAGGGCTCTGCTGAACTAGTCTCTATAGCTCAAGGTGCAACTCACATACAGACACATTATTGGTCCTTTTTAATTAGAATCTATCTTTTTCAAAGGTTTTAAAGTGTATTTGTTAGATTATATTTGCCTGCTGATCTCCCTGCTGTTAGTTTTGTAGTTTCCTAAACCTAATATTTACCAAGCAGTTGTCTAACATTCAGTTCATGCCGCTTCTGAAGTCACAGGAAATGAAAGGAAATGGCTCAAAGCTAAATTTAGGAGGTTGATTGCTGTCCATTGTTGACATTTGTTTGCGGCACTAACCTGAACGACTCCTTTCTTTTTCTCTTTCTTTCTCTTTCTCTTTCTTTCTCTCTTTCTTTCTTTCTTTCTTTCTTTCTTTCTTTCTTTCTTTTTGTCAACACCAGGTATTAAATGAAGAGTGTGATCAGAACTGGTACAAGGCAGAGCTAAACGGAAAAGATGGCTTCATTCCCAAGAATTACATAGAGATGAAAGCCCATCCGTAAGTATTACACATCCCAGTTTCTCTGTCAGTTTTTGATTGTGTATCTATGAAAGTGTGCATTACACTGAACATGTACATGCACTATATGACATTCTGCTACTGTTTCTCTTTTCTCTCTCTCTGCCTGTACTGATAAATTTGGATGTTGACTGTCAGTTGCTCAGGTTGCGCATGTTTGAACTACACGTGTCCTGTTCACACATATGAGACTTGATTGTATGTAATGCCTTGGTTATGTTTGTGTGTGAAACCACTTCAGAGAACGCCTGGCAGAGGCTTAAAGGACATTACCTCTTGAACTGCGCTCAGTGCCAGATTAACTCTCTTTATTAATGTGCTCCAGGCCTCTTACGCTTAATTGAATATTGACCTTATTGCATCATTGCTGAGGTGTGAGCAAATGTACATTTTTTGTTTTGTTGCAATGGAGGATGTAAATGTGTTGGTATTTCGAAGCAGGTGTGGAAATACAACGTGCATATGAATGTTAGTGCATGTAGAATTTGGCCCACACTTTTCACACACTCTCACGCCACGTGTCCATTTTCTCACGTAGAGAAAAACTAATTTATATCTGATAAAGTCAGAGGTCACAGTGCACAGACAGACGAGACCGAGCATCACAGCGTAACGGCAGCATCAGTTACTGTTTAAAAATAACACAAAACCGATTCTTTTTCCCTCCCGATACCTTAATGCTGAATTTCCAAGAGAAAATTATGATTAGAAAATTATATAAATTGGTCTCATTTTCATTACTTAAGAATATTTTTTTTTTTCGCCTTTTAATGGACCGCTAGGTGAGAGAGGGGGAAGACATGCAGGAAATCGTCACAGGTCGGAGTCGAACCCTGGACCTCAGCGTCGAGGCATAAACCTCTAAATATATGTGCGCCTGCTCTACCCACTGAGCCAACACGGCCATGTCATTTTAATAACTAACGTGTAGTTTGCACCACTGTACATAATGTATGGTTATTTATTCTGTATTACCATACTCATAGCATGTACATACCTGTAGTAATAAGACACTTATATAGACGCATATCTATATATTTATATATTCTTCATACCTAGCGCTCTGTATATACTGTAGCATATGTTATTTAATCACTGCTTAAGCACTTCTGGTTAGACACTAACTACATTTCGTTGCTATGTACTTGTGACATGTGCAATGACAATAAAGTTCAATCTAATCAAATCTAGTTTATTCATTTTACTTCAATATTTCAACAGCAAATAATAGCAGTTTTTCTAAACCCTGCCTATCACCAAAGTGAGCAGGAAAGTTCTTTTGCTCTGTTAAGACCAACATTTGAGGCTTTGGGAATGTTGCTGTTCATAATTGTCCCGGGATGTCACCTAGGTCTGGTCTGCATGATTTCATAATCCCTGCATTTTCGTTGCAAAAAAGTCCCATAATATACCTTAGCAGAAAGTTGAACAATGTTGCATTTATTATACACAAGAGCAGCCATTTTCCCCTGTTGCCATGGGAACGTTATGAAGTGACGTAATTACGCGACGTGAACATCATCAAAAAGCACGGTGTTGGGTTGGAGGAATCACTTTTTCTCCGCAGTTTTTGCAAGTTCCTGCAATTTCATCGCATAAATATCCCGCATATTCCATCGCATTTTTTTAAGAAAACGTGCCGCATAATCAAAGATTTTTGCCCACAACAATCACAAAAAAAACTCTGAAAAAATATCAAATTTTTTCTGGAAGGACCGCTTTTAATGAGGCACTATAATCTGCGTTGCCATTCGATCCGGTTGGCTCGCAATTGGGCGGGACATCGACACCGCGGCTCCCCCTCCCGATCACTACCGCGCAGACTCTGGCTCTAACATTACAGATGGCGGTGCCCGTATCCGGGAGATTTTGGCTTCACTTTTGTACAGTGGGAGGAAGTGGAGACTCGTCATCCATCTTTATATACAGTCTGTGATGGAAACTCCACACTTTTTTTTTTTTTTTTTTTTTTTTTTTAAAGTGCAGATCATTCTGTGCAATTTTTATAGTGAAATAGCCAGCGGGCCAAATTTGCACTAAGGCTAGATCCCAGAAGAGCCACAAATGACAGACTGCAGCGATTGGGAGGTTGTCTAATGTCTCATGTTACTTGCGTTAATGGGCTCCGTTTTAAAGTGTTTCCGCATCCTAGGACGCCATCAAAAGTATTTTTATTTTTATTTTTTTAATAATTTGAGCCAGACCTGTCTTGGTGCAGTCGAAGAATATGATGCACTACACCTACGCAGTATATTGCAACCTGTGGGAACTATATTTTAGTGAAATCATTTTGTTTGTGGGTAGAATATAGATTTACTGTAAACTTTTGATTGATGAAAACTACCCCAGTACAGTAGGACGAGAAACGGTGGTGACAGTGATGAAGTGTCTGGAGTTTGCCTTCGCCTCCCATTGTGGTGATAACAGAGTGCCACCCGAAAGCACCAGGCACCCACACATGCACACACAGCCGTGCTATACAGCAGGGCACAATAGAGTATGGCTCTGCTCCAAGTCAGTCCTTTCTGTTTGTATATGGATCTTTTCCTCTGCCCAACAGTAATTGTGTCGTTGTGGCTAATGCTTAGGTTTGAATAATCAATTAATCGGTCGTTTTATTATGGAAAAATTCTCTGATTCCAGCTTCTTAAATGTGAATTATTTTTCAGTTTCTTCACTCGTCTATGACGGAAAACAGAATATCTTTTAAGTCTTGGACAAAACAAGACATTTAAGTATGTCATCTTGGGCTTTTGGGAAACACTGATCTTTCACTGATTTTTCACCATTTGGACATTTTATAGACCAAACAACTAATCGATTAATCAAGAAAGTAATCTACAGATTAATTGGCAAGGAAAATAATCGTTTAGTTGCAGCCCTAGAAGTTTGTGTGGATACGGAGTTGAATATGTTTTTAAACCTTTTTAATCTGACCAGCTTTCTTTATAATTTAACCTAACTTTAAGAGAAAAGTGTGAAAAACGTGAAAATAATTGTGAGTCGCAGCCCTAGAATTAAAGTGGTAGAGCAGCATGAATACGTTCGTGCATGGGTGGGGTGTGGGCGTGCTGATAGTTTCCTTGGCTCCATTAATTGCTCTGCTATCACTTTTATCAAACACGGAAAGCGACTCGGTGTGCATGCTTGCTTTTGCTGCCAAGCACCGATGCAAAGCAGATCAAGAGTTGGCCATTTCATTATTGATTTCCACCCACGTGTAAAGGAGCCAAGATGCCATCTTTTGGCTGATTGTACTTTTTAATTATTTACACGAGTAAAGAGCTTTCACTGGCTTTGCCTCCCATTTGTCTTGCCCTCTCTATGTCAGGGTTTTTCTCACATTTATATATTTGCAGCACATATGCAACTAAACATAAATGTAGGCCACTTAAAAAAAAAACTTTCTGACTTTAAATCTCAAATGGAATCTGTTATTTTAGCTGCTTCTCGATTCGGAGACTTTGAAACACAGGTGTTTGCGAGTGCGCATTAGAATTGTGGAGCAAAAATATTTGGTGTGTTTTTGTTTCCCACTGTAATTAAATGACTAATCTACTTCCTGGTTTACGGATGGACAATGCAGCTCCATAGGACGGGCCAATGCTTGTGTAACTTTTTCCTTTCTTCCAGGTGTGAACATACAGTTTTGTTGATGCTGGAGGGGTCTCCCTGTATGGTCCAAATACCACTCAGAGTAAACGCTGAAATAAATGTAGTTATGTGTGTATAACTTACCTCGTTGACTGTTGCCACTGGGCTGCTGGGTGGATCAGTGGTTAGCACCCTCTCCCCACGATTGTCTCCTTAGGTCAAACCTGTCAACCGGCAGGAGGTGTGATGTTTGCATGTTCTCACTTTGTCCGCTACGGTTTTCTCCCTCAGCCTACAAGACTTGAAGTTAGGCTGAATTGAAGCTCTAAATTGCTCATAGGTGTGAATGTGAGTGTCTGTGGGTGCCTTGTTCGCTCACCTGGTAGAGCAGGCGCCCATATTGAGGTTTTACTCCTCGACGCAGCAGCCGCATGTCATACTCCCCTCTCTCTCCCCTTTCATGTATTCAGCATTCCTATATAAATAAAGGCCGAAAATGCCCAAAAAATAATCTTTAAAACTAAAAAGTGTGTGTGGTAGCTTTGGGATAGACCGACAGATTCAAAGGTGTACCCCACCTTTTGCTCAATGCATGATGGGCTAGACTCTTCCTGTTACTATTAGCCCAAATGTCCAAAAAAGCGGCAAACATTGCGGGGAAAAAAGCAGCAAAATGTAAGAAGGGAAAGGAAACTAAATCCTGCAAAAAGTTATTACACTGTGGTACTACTTTTATCATTAACACAATAAGCAATATAAAAGAAAAATGGACATAGCTGTGCCTTTACACTTATAATATATGTTGTACAATACTAGGCAGTGTTGTGCCTTTTATTATTTTCACAAATTAAGGGTTTTTGCCATTTAGAGTTCTAATAGACTCCATGGGTCCAGTCTATGCGAGAAGAAGGCTAAGGGGTGGCTTTGGGTAAGCTTTCTCGATGCTTACTTTAGACTTGTAAATATTTGATTAATTGTCAACTATTAAAATAATCGGCAACTATTTTAATTCAAGAATAATTGGTTGGAGTCATTTTTATTGAAAAAAAAAAAGAGGAAAGATTCTCTGTCAGCTTGTTAAATGTAAATATGTTCTAGTTTCTTCTCTCCTCTGTGACCTCTGTTAACTGAATATCTTTGAGTTGTGGACAAAACGAGACATTTTTTGTCATCTTGGGCTTTTTGGGAAACACTGATCTTTATTTTCTGACATTTTGTAGACCAAACAACGAATCGATTAATGGAGAAAATAATCGTTAGTTGCAGCCCTGGCTTACTTGTACCCGTTTCCTGCCTCCTCCAGGTGGTTCTTCGGGAAGATTCCCCGGGCCAAAGCAGAGGAGATGCTAAACAAACAGCGGCATGACGGGGCCTTCCTCATCAGAGAGAGCGAGAGCGCACCAGGAGACTTCTCCCTCTCTGTGAAGTAAGTAGCGCCGCGCGAACGTACAGGAGGAACACACGTCACACTCAACACTATTTTCTATAAATACAGTTTCACACATTATCCTTTTTACATCAGTGTACAGTTTCCTCACAAGTGGTCATGTTCATCGGTTTCCATACTTGGTATGTCTGAGTCATCAGCACAGCCTCTTCCTTATTCTTGTGAAGTCTCAGCGCTGCCCTCTGGTGACCAATGGGCACTGTGTGTGTGTGTGTGTGTGTGTGTGTGTGTGTGTGTGTGTGTGTGTGTGTGTACGTGTGTGTGTGTACGTGTGTGTACGTGTGTGTGCACGTGTGTTGGATGTCTGCCCTGTGAAGTGTGTGCGTGTGTGTGTGTGTGTGTGTGTGTGTTGGACGTCTGCCCTGTGAGATCTTACGGTTTTAGCTGACACGTACAGACAGAGCACATTGCCCCTTATCCGTCTCTATCCAGTCCGTCCTTCCCAGAAGACACAACAGGTCACAGCAGGTCACATGTAAAGTTGACGCCAAGATATGGATCTTAATTACTCTCTGGACTGCCCTGATTCCACTTTACCATGCCAACATCAGACGGATTCATTTGACTAATACTTACCAGTCTGTCACAGGGACATTAATCTTGCTTATCAAATGCAGTGTGTGTGTGTGTGTGTGTGTGTGTGTGTGTGTGTGTGTGTGTGTGTGTGTGTGTGTGTGTGTGTGTGTTGTGTGTGTGGTGTGTGTGTGTGTGTGTGTGTGTGTGTGTGTGTGTGTGTGTGTGTGTGTGTGTGTGTGTGTGTGTGTTCCACTATCTTTTTATTTAAATCCGTGCATTGCTGGCTGTCAGAAACTGTACCTTTTTTGCTGAAGAGCTCCTCCCTCCTTTTCCTCCTCATAGTTTTCGTCTCTGTGCCCTCGTGCAGGTTTGGAAATGACGTCCAGCACTTCAAGGTTCTTCGTGACGGGGCTGGAAAGTATTTCCTATGGGTGGTGAAGTTTAACTCCCTCAACGAGCTGGTAGACTACCACCGCTCCACCTCGGTCTCTCGCAATCAACAAATCTTTCTGCGAGACATAGAGCAGGTCCCCCAGGTAAGAATCTGCATCCCTAAAGGCCGCAGTAAACTGCCATGACCTAACGTGTCACACACACAGAACGTCGAAGGTGTGTTGTTGCCGCAGCCAGAAGACACATTTTGTTTCAAATGAAGCTGTAGGCAGCAAAAAAAAAAAAGCACCGCTGGCTAAACTATTTAAAAATGGCAGGCTTGTTCAGGACACTGACCCCTCCGTCGCTTTCACGTCACCTTTTGGTCTCGCCTCGGCTCGCTTGGAACCTCGACTGAGGTGGTACTAAAAAAAAGTACCTGTTAGCAGGTACCAGGCGAGTCGAGCAGGTACCATGTAATGGAAAAGCGACATGTGTCTCTCACTGTGACTCTAGAGTCAGTACTCGCTCCGAAGCTAATCGCCGTCACTCTCTCACTCTCACTTCTCCCTCGCTCTACACACACACACACACACACACACACACACACACACACACACACATGCCGGCTCAACGCACACAAGTATAAACACCAGGCCACTTACGTAGCAGACAGCGAAAGCTCTGCATGGAGCCTCCGCAGAACCATAAAACGGCCTTAAGAGTGAGCACACTCTGGCATTTCATTTACTCTTAAACTAAAACCCCCCCAAAAATAACGTTGCTTTTAGAGCTGCAAAGATTTATCGATTTTAGTTGTCAACTTTTAAATTAATCACAAACTATTTTGATAACTGATTAATCTGTTTCAGAGTCATTTGTTATGGAATCTCTGATTCCAGCTTGTTAAATGTGAATATGTTCTAGTTTCTTCTCTCCTCTGTGACAGTAAACTGAATATCTTTGAGTTGTGGACAAAACAAGACATTTGAGGACGTCATCGTTTTCTGTCTTTTTTTTTAGACAGACCAACCAATTGAGAAAATAATCAACCGATTAATCCACAATGAAAATAATCGTTAGTTGCAGCCCTTGTCACCTTAAGACTTTTTTACAGAATGATGTGGTACATAAACTATTTAGTAGTGAATAGGGATGAAACGATTATAGATTTTGTTAGATTTGGTACAATTATAGTCTGAAGAATAATCACGGTTTCCCGATTATAATGCGTTCATTTATTGCACTTCTAAAGTATAAAATAAAACAGTCAAGAAGTTATGTATTGCTGACTTTTGAAACAGAACACAGTAACCGTTTTGCATGTTTTGAAATCGATAATATGATCAATCATCAACCTTTTTATTTAAGTGCATCTGAAAAGATTAGAGACTACAGGTGAATCAGTCACACCACGAACGAAGGCCAAGTCGGCAACAACCGTGCTGTCCTTCAGGCCCTCAAAAAGCTCGAAACGGTCGTGCTAGCCGGTGTTTCTTCTTCTAAGTTGGAGGAGCTGCTAGACCAGATGCAGCTGTCACAGGGAGCTGCGTGGCATGTTGCCAAGGAATAAATGAGATGGAGAGCTCTCTTTGCAGCCGGATGTCCCATAGGGGATGAAAAGAAGTAAGTAACGGCAGTGACATGATTGAGCTGTTGCGGAGTTTTGACTCGTAGGAGCGTAACGTCGCCGTCAGTGCAGTCACTGTAAATGCAAACGTCGGCTGGTGCTCGGCCCTTTCTCTGATCCAGATCAGAGGGGAAGCTAAGCCCTCAAGACCGCAGAACCGGGAAGAGAAAGAGCACGTTGGTCGTCCACTTAACCACATGCAAACCATCTAATTCTCTCTTTTATTACACACAGTGACGCTAGTTATGTAGAATAGATGTAATGATGGCAAACGACCCCAATGTGTCTCGCGTCATCTGGGGGAACTTTTGCCGGCGGAGAGCGAGGAGCTCTGGGTGCTGGCAGCATTGGGGAGTTCATCATGTACCACACTGCAGTGAAACTGAACCGGTGGTTGAAAAGATTCCCCGTTTAACTCGCTTAACCCTTGTGTGGTCCTTTGGGTCACCGGGACCCAAAGGACCACACAAGGATGATGTACTTCAGTTTATTTTGTTGAGAATTGCTCTCTAAACCCTGTCTCTTGTAAATTAAGTAAAGTTTGTTTCCTAGCACATTTAAACACTGTTTAAGCTGACCAAAATGCTGTACAAACGAGCACCAAGGTGCTGCATTAACCTTTGTTTTGTCCTTCGGGTCACCGGGACCCGAAGGACCACACAAGGGTTAAGAATGTAGCCAGGCCGAAATATTTTGGAAGCGACAAGAAACCGAACTAAGGGACATGTTATGTCGGTCTCTCTCCATCTCCTCCGCTCTCTTTCAGTAACGCGCACACACAACGGCACCACAACGCAATACCTTTTTAAAAAATAAATAAATAAAAATAAAACAGCAACTAAGCATTTGAATATTGATTTGGAAGTCGATTATTATGGCAACAGTAGAAGCCTCGAAACATTCGGGTCAGCCTTAGTCTTCTGAATTCAGTAGTTTCGGAAGAAAGCAGGGGAAGAACTGTGGAGGCTACTCAATGTGCGTTTGACTTCCATAAAAAGTCAGTGGAGTTTTAATTCACAATTCATCATTGCCATTGAAAACACTCTCTGATTGGCTGGTAAGTGTGGCTAAGCTTTTGGTAACCTGAACATCTGACACACAGGTGTTTGCCGTCAGTATTAAACTGTAGATAAAGATAGCAACTGTGATGCTTAGCTAAAGAGCTCGGTGCTAGTTGTATTTGCGTAACCTCTCAAAAATGGACATCATAGCTTCTCTGTGAAAACCAAAGCAGATTTCATTACAAACTTTTGCGAGAGTCTAGACGTCAGTAGGCGGAGGAAGTAAGCTCCAGTGAAGGTGGTAGCCCGCAGCTCTGAGGGACAGCTGCAGGGGAAAGAAGAGAGGAAGTGTGACCAAAACCACAAATAAAGAGATGACGAGAAGATGCAGATAAGGCAGTCTGAGGGAAAGCGAGCCAGTGCTCTACACAGCAAACGGGTCTGTGATAGATAGCAGGAAGGGGCAGAGAGATTATCAGGATGCTAGTGTTTATTTTTGTAGGTGGTGTATGATCAACCTTTCAAATTTTTGTTCTGTCACACATTTTAAATTTCGCAGCAGTTTTTTTTTTTTTGCCTGCACATTATTAGACTGCAAAGCAAACTTTGTTGGATATTATCCCTCCTACATTGTACAAATTGTATAAACCCAGTGTCGTACTCTGGAGTATTTGCGGTGGAGAGCATTTGAATATTGATAATATTGCATAACCAAGGTTAGCCTTAACTCAGGAACTGGTGTCAAAGTGAAGTTTTTGAGTATTTTTGTTGGCACATCATCTTATCACACCCTTGCTAACCCTCGTGACCTCTCTTTCTCTTCCTTTGATCGAACAGCATCCCACATATGTGCAGGCGCTCTTTGACTTTGACCCCCAGGAGGAAGGAGAGCTGGGTTTCCGACGCGGAGACTTCATCCAGGTCCTGGACAACTCTGACCCCAACTGGTGGAAAGGAGGCTGCCACGGTCAAACGGGCATGTTCCCCCGCAACTACGTCACGCCTGTCAATCGGAACATGTAAAACAGTCTGACCATGTAAACCACAACAGCCACAACCGCAACCTATCACCACCACCACCATAATCATCATCGTCATCATCGTTCTCGATCTCATCAGCCCCCATCCAAGCCCCCAACCACCCCTCCACCCCTCTTCGCCATCCCACGATAACAGGAGCAGACAGGAAGAACGCAAACAACTGAAAAAAGAGAGATAAAACAGGAGTAGTGCTGCCGTAGGCGTCGCTGAGTGGGTGGCAGCTGAGCAAAATCAACTTTTTTACTTGTGCAGAATGTTCACCTCCCCAGTGAACGCCTCGGCGAGGACTGAACTGTCTTTGAGGGAAATCTAAATGCAGAGAAACTAAAGAGTAGCGCACCATCCCGCGAAGATAACCAAACGATTCTACCGCTCCCACAGCTGCTTCTGTCTTCTCCTTAACTTCTTAACATTCTGCCTTCCTTTTGTGTTTGTTTAGTTTTCTTTGCCGCATGTTGTTTTAATCGCCTAAAATGAAATGCCTACCGATAAATCCTAACTCTGTTTTAAAGAAGAAAAAAAAAGATCAAAAATATAAAAAAAAGAAGAAATGGTTTTCAAAAATGTACAAAAAAGAAGAGAGAGAGAGAGAGAGGAAAAAAATGCAATCTACTATACAGCAAGTTTCCATGTCTGAGATCATTGGCACCTGAGCATTGTACATCAGCCATCGGCTGTATAAATAAATCGACTATAGAGAGAATCCATTTTTTAAGAATATATATATTATATATTTGTATGTGTTTTGTCTGTTTTACCTCTCATCACAAATTGTATTTTTTTTTTTTTTTCATTTGTAAATTATGTTCAGTCTTTTGTTAGTCTGGATAAGACCTAGTAGTTTTAGGATGTGCTAAATTGTCAGTTTTTTGTTTTTTCTGAATCTATCTGAGGGCTCTCAGATAAGACAGCGTGATATTTAAGGGGTGATAAATTCCATTTGAAAAGGTTTCTCTTGTCTATATCGCAAGGAAAGTGACATTAGTTCTCTGAGAAGAAACTAACCCTGTCAGGAAGCCAATGTTGACCAGCAAGTAGAGCCATGAATGCTGCAAGAAGCTGTTGTATTACAAAGCCCTGTATAAAAGGTCAGACACCTTTTCAAAAGCCAATGTATTTATTGCAGCCATTTTACTTGGGCAGTGAATGTAGCTGACTTGAGTCCACAGACATTAACATGAGGGAAGCAAGGTCGGAGAACTGAACTACACAAACCATGCAAGCGACTTTTTTTTAAAGACATGCTGAGACAGTGATGATGTCGATATTCATTCAAGCGAGTGGCGTATGAGGATATGTACGGGTAGTTCACGTGCATGTTCACAAACATTCGTTACATGCGTGCATACGCAAGACGCTCTCCTCCTTGTTATACCTGCACGTAGCAAAGAGGCTGGGTTTTGGATAATCACATTGTGTAATCACCAGTGCTGATCCGCAGCTGGCACAGTAAACAGTCCAGAAAACTGAGAGATTGTCTTTTATGCTAAAAGCTGAGAGATCAGCTTCAATGATGTAAAAGTTATTTTTTTTTTTCTCTCCTTTTGTCCAATGTGGCGTGTTGTCAAGCACTTTTTTTTTTTGTCAAACATTTTGATTTCTGGTCCTGTGTGTATGTGTTTCTGTTACTGGCTTCTGTTTTCTTGTTCTCTCTGGATAGTGCCTTTCTCTCTGGTGTTTCAGTGTCTCCGACCTGCTACTTTGAGCCCCCCCCCTCCCCCTCTTCTCCCCTTTACGGGGGCCTGCCAGTCCTGCAGTGAGAAACGGTGTACATAATCCAACCTGTCCTATCCAACGATGCCCAGCCTCCCCTTTCCCCGCCTCCTACATCAACCCGCCTTCACCTTTTATCCTCACCAACATGGAACTCTTCTTATTTAAGTGTCTCTCGCCTTGTCTTACCTAATGATCCTGTTTTTGCTCGTGTTTTTTTTTTTTTTTTTTTATTTGCATTTGTTTTTTTGTTTTTTTTTTTCAATTAATAAAATGCAATTATTAAAAAAAGGAGAATCATTTCTTTTTGTAGTCTTTTTTTTTTTTTTTCTCTCTCTCTTTTTTTGGATGAGGCAAACCTCATGGACCTGAGTGGGGAAATAACTCCTAAATTCTGATGCTACGTTTACACGTGGCCGGCTATTATCATAAACGTACATTTCAACCTCTCCGTTTTCAGAAAAGTGTTTGTTTACACGTACCCGTGTATATATGCCGTCAAGAGCACGCCAGACCTGTAGGTGGCGGTGTAACGAGAAGCTCAAGCCCACGTTAGCCAATCAGAATCCCGACAATAGCAACAACAGCAACCAATCACGTCCTCTCTCTCTCGGCTGCCTAAACCTCAGTTTATCTCAGTTTACGTGCAAACGAAGTTTTCCAAAATCTCCACTTTGGCCGGAGTTTTTAGAAATAATCGTTTTCTGTGATAAAAACAGGGTTTTTGTGTAAATGAGAGGCCAAAGCGCTGGAAAATATCTCCGTCTTCCCTTCGTGTAAACGGGGCCTGAAACACACTCCCCGCGTTCCAATACCCATACTGCCATCCTAACAGTGACGGGCTGGGATAAAAAAACCAAAAATGGCCCTGGTATTTGCAACACACCGGCCCTATTTCTGTTAATAACCTAGCTTGTAACTCTGCCTTCCAACTGAATCTTTCCACGCGCCTCGCCGCAGTACAATCTAGACATATTTGTGGCTCCATGCATAAAATAACTTAACCAAAGACATATTATCAGTAGTGGCCAATAGGGGGGCAGCCCTTCTGGCATTTGTCCAAATTCCAGATGGCCAGTCCGTCACTGCATCCTAATACTTAACCCTTGTGTTGTCCTCTGTCTGTTTTGGTTTGTTTTTAAAGCAAGTATAACTTATCACCCAATTCTGTGTTACATCTTCTTGGCCAACTTCTTATCAAATAATGACCACTAGTTTAACACTCATTTATGGAATTCATAGTCAATAAACCTCATTCATATTAAATTATACCTAATTTTCGATTTAAAAAAAATGTTGATAGATAATCACAGCCTGTTTTGTGTATGGAACCATCCAAGTTATTTTTGAAAGAAAATTCATATTTTTGACATAGAAACTTTGAAAACGGGTCACATTTGACCCAAGGACAACATGAGGGTTAATATGTCAAAAATACCAGGATGTCCTACTGCATCCATTTGGATTTTGCAGTTGGTAAGCCAGTATGCTTTTCCGGTTGTGGCTAGAAGGGATACAGGTACGACCGGAAGTTACGCAAAATCTAGTTTGGGATCACTTCCTCGGAAGTGTTTCAATCCAAACCACGATCTTTTTCCTGAACTTAAATAGTCGTCGCCGTATGACGATCATTTTTGCTCTGCTTAACGCTGTGGCTGTAACCCCATATCCCGATAGACACAATCTGCTTTTCTGGTTATTGTGAACCCACAATCAGTGCATCAGTGCTCATGTGCAGAGGGTCAAAGTATTATGTCCCAATCTGCGTGCAACTGTACATACGGGCATCAACAATACTTCATAAAAGTAAAAAGTTCTCTCACGTTCAGAAGGCTACTAGTCTATATTGACGACGTTCCCTTTCAGGGATTGCTCTGTTGCCGTCTTTGTGTTGTTGTTCTAACCTCCGGTGGATTTGTGAGGACTATGGTTAACTGCTCCTCAGATCTCTGCAGGGTAAATCCAGACAGCTAGCTAGACTATCTGTCCAATCGGAGTTTTCTGTTGCACGAGTAAAACTACTTGTGAATGTACACGTTCCACCAAAACAAGTTTCTTCCCGAGTCTATTTTGCAGAGGCACTGGGTACGCCCAATGGCCCTTATTTGGTAGCTCCTCGACTACTCGGCCCTCTGAACCGGAAGTTGTTCTGTCCCTCCTCGGTGAAGGCCATCTCAAAGCTCTTATTTCTGCCCAGAGGAGCGAGCATCGAGGAGGGATCATCGAGGAGCTATAGGCGAGGATACGAGAGAGCAGCCTTCCTGGAAGCCGTGCAGCTGAAGGAGTTGCTATCCCCGCCCAAACAGCTGACGAATTCATGTGACGCTTTGGAGGAAAGGACGTCTCATCCCTCTAAACACAATTGCTCATTGCCTCTCTCCTCCCGAGTAACTTAATGGGAGCAGTAGGCTAGATGGAGCCGGTTACCTCCAGGATCTGTGCTAATCTAGGCTAGCGGTGGGTGCGTCAGACAGAGTTACGACCCGCACAGAGATGAGAAGGGTATGTATGGACTTATCTAACTCTGGGGGATACGCTGAATAAGCTAAAGTCCCAATTAGTCGGCGTGTTCCTTTAAGCAACATGAGATGCAGCTGCTGTCATTGCGTCCAGCGCTTGTGATTGGTTTAAAGAAACGCCAATAAACCAGAGCACGTTTTTCTCCCATCCCGGAATGCTTTGTGGTCTAGCCAGACCCTCCTCCGCAGCGCTGTGGAGGAGGGTCTGGCAATGCCAGACTAGCAAGCTACAGATTCTCCCCCATAAAAGAGTGAGCTACAGTCATTGTTGGAATGGTTTAACCTGTGCCAATTTCTGGTGTGGTACATTGAGTCAATCTCTCATTTTACTGTTGTGTCAACATTGAAGTGTTTGTCTGTGATATGCTAAAATATATTGCAATAGTAGCAAGAACAGATAGGAATCATATTGTCAACAAACACAGCAATATGTACAGTATATCTAACATTAGCTGCAATGAGCTACTTTAAATGGCCAGTGAGTGAGGGCACTGCTGCTTTTTTTTTTAGCTTATAAATTGAACTTTTCATTTACAAAAGGAAATATGGGGTATTTTTTCTTTCAAATGTAACATAGTCTAGCTTTAATATTACTATTGACCTTTTCCCCCCCAAAGGTTAAGTTTAAATAATGCCTCTTCCCTCCTTGTAGGCAGCCTGTGGTTTCTACACACGTCTGTGCAGTATGATAATCAGCTTGCAGACTTGAAACTTGCCTGCGATGAGTAATGCATCACAGTGACTATCAGGCAAGCTTGGCAGAATTGCTGTTGCTTGTTGAAAGCACAGATTTTTTTTCAGTTTTGAAGGAACGTCAGAAAACCAGGGGCTGAGAGCTGCATTCTTAGCTCTGATTTGATATCAGACCTCGCAATTAAAAAGAAAACCGAAATATAACAAAAAGAACCAAGCTTTTCCACCAGTACAACATACTTTCAAAATCAATCCCTGCTTTGAGCTGTGCATAACACCCACGACAATGAAAATACATTTAAAACAGTACAGTAAGCTTATTGGACTTGTAATAAATTGACATCCTAACATTAGGTGATCTTGCCCATCGAGACTCAAGTTTAATAATATATGCTGTTGTGCTGGTGTCGCTTTAAATCATCTTTATATATAATCTACAAACGCACAGGAAATCTGCCCACTACAGAAGTAGCATCTTCACTGCGACCAATGAGATCTCTTCCAGGCTACGGCAGTGGCAGTGAGTCAGACAGTAGGTTTAGCTAAACGCCAACTCAGAACATGAGACCACATTTCACTGAAACGCGTCCAACGCGTCTCTGTGCCTCTCGAGGCGCAGATGACGAGCATGTGTCAGCTGATCTGCAGAAGCAGCGAAGAGGAAGCCGATAATTTCATTTCTTGAAGAGAAGCCCGGGGTGCTCTGCATGCAGCCCTCTGCTGCAGCCTGGAGACATCTTTAACACCACGTTAGCCATGGTCTGGTGCACTGTCTGCTCCACATTTGGACTTTTAGTGCTCAGAGCAACGCTTTCGCTCTTCTCTTCAATCTGGCTCCTCTCCTCTTTCATTTTTGTCACCGACTGCTTTAAGCAGACACTGTTACATCAGTGTTGCTGTCTGCTTTCTAGCCTTCTCATCTGGAATTTATGTTAGTTATGAAAGATATCAGGCTGCTCCAGTGCTTCTATTCATCTCTATGAGATTTACCAGTAATGTAACCCAGTGAGACATTTGCTCTGTGGTCCCCTTCAGTCTTGTAAAAAGTAATTAAAAGCAATACTTGTATCTTACTAGAAAATGACTTTGGTAGAAGTTAAAGTCACCTTTCAGAAAAAGTCTTAAAGCTCTGACACACCAACCTGACGGCCGACCATCGGACTGATCAGTCGGCTCCTGTTTCCCACGAGTCGTTCAAAAAGTGCCTCGGAACACAGCGAAGCGACGCCGATTTGAGCGTACGTTCTGCGCGTGCGCGACACCTAATACGTCTCCATAACAGCAGGCAGCGCTAATCTGTATTGTCGCCCAAAAAAATGCAAACCAGAAATGACGGAACATCTCTGGTAAACACAGAGCAAGCTGTCAGTCATTGTTTTCATCAGAGAGAGGTGATAGTAGACAAGAAGGATCCTTGTTGTCATTACTCGCCGAACGGAAGGAAATATGATGGCTAGTAATAATAAGATACTGGCGTTGTCAGCTCTCGGGCTTCTTCTTCGCTAGTCAAGGGATAGCACTCCACCAATCAGATTGGTCATTGAGTCCGGTTGCCCACTGGCCGATTCAACAAGTCAAATCGGCCAAAATGAAGGCCGACGGCTCCTCCGACTGACGACGGCACGAAACACACCAAACAGACTCGAGTCACCGACCTCGCCACACTGTCCCACGACGGCCGACGGCCTATAATCGGGTTGGTGTGTCAGCGCCTTTAGAGTATCTGATATTTACTGTACTTAAGTATCAAAAGTAATTTTCTGATATTAAATGTGCTTAATTATTAGAAGTAAAAGTACACATCATTCAAAGTCTGACATTAACAAAGAGAAAAACAGAAATGTAATTTCTTTTGAGAGGAAGAATCTTTCACTCCAACGTACGAAAACACTTCTTGCAAATACGGCAAGGTAATAGTACTTTGTTAAATTACAACACTGGTCTCCGTTGACCACTGGTGGCATTGGCAGTTATTCAAATAAAATTAATAGGAAAGTTTTCTGATGTATATAAAACTATATAAACAATAAATCTTCTAAAGTGTAAGGCCTAAACTCAGACTCTGCCCCAGGGGGGTTTCGCCTCTTATGCTTGGCCATGCTGTGTGCCATATGGTGCTGCTAGAATAGCCGTGCCAGCATTAAAAGCTCACTGTTCTCCACTTGTTTGGAAATTTTAAGATGATAGGAGGATTTGCAAGTGAGTAGGACATCTCGTGCAGAGTTGAGAAGATTATTATCAGCGTGTGAAGTAGTGACCTGTTTGTGCCAGTCTCTCACCAGTATAATTATAATCATTTCGTCTAGACACTCACATGCATTGACGTGGTTTTTTATAGACAGTATTCAATAAGAGGTCTAGATTTGGTAATAAATAAACTCAGTTTTGGAAAATACATTTGCAGTAGGATGTGTTTGTCGATGTTTTAAGCCCTCCTTCAAACACCATCAAGCGTAGGATGTAGGCATTAGAATAACAACTCAAGGCTTTGTTGTTTCCTGTATATCACGGGAGTATCATGGATGGATTAGGCCGACCGGCCGGGTACAGGCCCAGCAGCCCTTGGACCTAAGCCTCTGTATGAGATGACTGTTTGAAAGTTGGAAAGTCAATCAAACAATTAAAGCTGCGAGCAGCGATGGACGGGCCCTCGCGCCTCTGCGCACGTCGGGGTTACCGGCGGACGCCGCTCCTTGCGACCGTGCATTCGCGCGGCACTCGGACGCCGCAAATCGTCACCAATTAAAAGGGAACTCCCCGCCGAGTTCAACGATACCTCACACAAGACTCTACGTCATACGGTTCATTAGCTGTGAAAAGGGGCGTGGCTAAAGCATAGGGGGCGGGTCAAACCATCACCAATTAAAAAGGAAGTCTCTGCTGAGTTCATTGATACCTCACACAAGGGTCTATCTTAAAAAGTTCAAATTTTATGAAAGGGGGCGGGGCTTAAGCATAGGGGGCGGGTCAAACCATAACCAATTAAAAAGGAAGTCTCTGCTGAGTTCAATGACACCTCACACGAGTCTCTACCTTAAACGGTTCAAATGTTATGAAAGGGGGCGTGGCCTGAGTAAGTGGGCGTGGTCATATTATAGGGGGCGGCTCAGTATCACATGTAGACCACACATTCTAAGTTTCATGTAAATCGGATGATGTTTGTCATATAAGGCAGATTTCCTGTGGCCAGGGGGGGGCGCTATGACCAAAAGTCAATTTTGGCCTGTAGGTGTCCTCAGGCCTGGACCCTTGTCCATCGTGACAAATTTCGGGCAGATACGACAACGTACACTCAAGTTACAACAACTTCTTTGGTCATCGCTAAACACTCAAAATGGCCGCCACGCCACGCCCACACCGTCTGACGAAAAGTTTTTCTTTTAATAACTTTTCATCGTTAAGGTGTTGGGATGGTACAGACCAAGTTTGAAGTCCATCGGATGAAATCTCTAGGAGGAGTTCGTTAAAGTATAGCACCTTGACTTTTAGGCCTACTTCCTGTTGCCACTAGGGGGCACTATGACTTTAAGTAAATATCGGCCTTTATTTGTCCTCAGGGTTGGACTCTTATGAATCCTGAAAAGTTTCGAGGTAATCGGACAACGTACACTCGAGTTACACCCACTTCCTGTTTGCGTGAGCGACGCAAAATCGACCGCCCGCCACGGCCACGCCCTATGACGAAAAGTTTTTCTTTTAACAACTTTTTATCTTTAACGTCTTAAGATGGCACAGACCGAGTTTGAAGTTGATCGGATGAAACCTCTAGGAGGAGTTCGTTAAAGTACGACATGTGGAAATGGCCAAAATCACACTAATTTCGAACTTTGAGATCAAAATGGCGGACTTCCTGTTGGGTTTAGGGTATGGCTCTAATGAAGTTTTTTGTACATCTTGAGATGTTACATATGTGTACCAAGTTTCGTGAGTCTACGTTAAACGCACTGCAGGGGCTCAATTTTCTTAACTTTCTAGGGGGCGCTAGCGAGCCATTTTTGTGCGCCTATTCCGAAACCCTTAAAATAACTTATTTTACAACTTGATGCGATCACGCAAATTTGGTGAGTTTTTGAATATATTAAGCCCCTCAAAAAGCCAATTCATTTGACGGGAAAATAATAGAAGAAAGAAAGAATAATTCCTTCAGTTTCAATAGGGCCTTCGCCGCTGTCGGCGCTCGGGCCCTAACTATGAAGAGACCCACATAAAAACAACCACAAAGAGACTCAAGATGACTACAAAGAGACTCAAGATGACTACAAAGAGACTCAAGATGACTACAAAGAGACTCAAGATGACTACAAAGAGACTCAAGATGACCACAAAGAGACTCAAGATGACTACAAAGAGACTCAAAACAACCACAAAGAGACTCAAGATGACTACAAAGAGACTCAAGATGACTACAGAGACTCAAAACAACCACAAAGAGACTCAATATGACCACAAAGACTCAAAACAACCACAAAGAGACTCAAGATGACCACAAAGAGACTCAAAACAACCACAAAGAGACTCAAGATGACCACAAAGAGACTCAAAACAACCACAAAGAGACTCAAGATGACTACAAAGAGACTCAAAACAACCACAAAGAGACTCAAGATGACCACAAAGAGACTCAAGATGACTACAGAGACTCAAAACAACCACAAAGAGACTCAATATGACCACAAAGACTCAAAACAACCACAAAGAGACTCAAGATGACCAACAAGAGACTCAAAACAACCACAAAGAGACTCAAGATGACTACAAAGAGACTCAAAACAACCACAAAGAGACTCAAGATGACTACAAAGAGACTCAAGATGACCACAAAGAGACTCAAGATGACCACAAAGAGACTCAAAACAACCACAAAGAGACTTAAGATGACCACAAAGAGACTCAAGATGACCACAAAGAGACTCAAGATGACTACAAAGACTCAAAACAACCACAAAGAGACTCAAGATGACTACAAAGAGACTCAAAACAACCACAAAGAGACTCAAGATGACTACAAAGAGACTCAAGATGACCACAAAGAGACTCAAGATGACTACAAAGAGACTCAAGATGACCACAAAGAGACTCAAGATGACCACAAAGAGACTCAAAACAACCACAAAGAGACTCAAGATGACCACAAAGAGACTCAAGATGACCACAAAGAGACTCAAGATGACTACAAAGAGACTCAAAACAACCACAAAGAGACTCAAGATGACTACAAAGAGACTCAAGATGACCACAAAGAGACTCAAAACAACCACAAAGAGACTCAAGATGACTACAAAGAGACTCAAGATGACCACAAAGAGACTCAAGATGACCACAAAGAGACTCAAGATGACTACAAAGAGACTCAAAACAACCACAAAGAGACCCAAGATGACTACAAAGAGACGCAAAACAACCACAAAGAGATTCAAGATGAATACAAAGACTCAAAACAACTACAAAGAGACGCAAAACAACCACAGGAGACTAAAAATCAGAGGTGTCAAGTAACGAAGTACAAATACGTCGTTACCTTACTTAAGTAGAAATTTTGGGTATCCATACTTTACTCAAGTAATTATTTTACAGCAGACTTTTTACTTCTACTCCTTACATATTCACGCAATTATCTGTACTTTCTACTCCTTACATTTTCATTCCGGCTTTTCATCGTTAAAAAAAACACACAAAACAAAAAAAGAAAACCTATCCAGATTAATCGCGCCATCCGGAGAGAGAGAATTAGATTGTGGTTGGATGAGAAGTATAAACATATACCATTCCGACACCCTATTGGTTTGTACGCGATCCATCGCACCTCCACATGACAAATCACAAATAGCAGACGTTTGTAGCCTAGTACGAAGATGTCCGTGGCAGAGACTCAAGCGAAATGTCCCAACCAAGCATCAGCAAGGAGGTTGGTAGCCAAGAAGACCAGTCAACCCTTCTACATCCCTGGCCGTACCTGGACGAATTTTACGAAATGGTTGGACATTAACATTATAGTCATTATGGCCTTTAGAAAAATGTTTTTTTGGGGAGGTGGGGTAGTGCATTATAGGCCCCTGTGGCACTGCCTAAGCTTTTGTCCTTAATGGCATTTTTTTCCCCTTACATCACTTTTACTTTCATACTTTAACCCTTGTGTGTTGTTCGGGTCTGTGGGACCCGTTTTCAATGTTTGCTAAAAGAAAAATTATGCTAATTATTATTTCTTCTAATTCAAACTCATTGGCCTTGGCTCATTTTCTGTGAAGAACATAAAAAAATAACTTATTTTCAGTGACTGCACACACCCCCACACATTAACTATCACATATAAGGTGTTCGTGTCTACTGGACCCGAGTGTATTTAATTGTAGGTGCTATGAAACTATGTTGTCTTTCTGCACCTGCTATATTATTATATTATAATTAAATTTCCTTGTTTTGTCACAAAAAATGAATATGATCATAAATGTGATCTCACAGGGGTAAATGGCAAATATGAACAGTAAATGATGTATATATCATTGGTAACTGAGCCAAAGTAAACATCTGATAAGTATTTTTACATAAATTGTTATGGCTCTGTTGTTTTAAAAGCCTAATAATGTGGTGGGTCCACCAGACCCGGGAACATTGGCTGTGTAACAAAAAATATGAACACCACACAAGGGTTAAGTAGTTTTGAAGCCAGTACTTTTACACTTTTACTTGAGTAAAAAGCTTGAGTTGATACTTCAACTTCTACAGAAGTCTTTTTAAACCCTAGTATTTATACTTCGACCTGAGTAATGAATGTGAATACTTTTGACACCTCTGTTCAAAATGACCACAAAGAGATGAAAAACTCCTACGAAGAGATGCACAGTGGTCACAGAGAGCCGTGTTGTTTTGTCTCTCTTTGACTGTGGGTGTCTTGCTCCTATGTATGAGGGGTGGGGGGAAGTCCTTTTACATGTCTGTAATGTCTCATAATTGCAGTTACAAATAGCAATTTATTGATATTTCATATTAAAATATTTAAAGTAGTGTATTTGACATTCATTTGTTAAACTGCTTAAACAATGTCACTTGTATTAATATATAGAAGCTTCTTTATAACATCAATCTGGACCCCCAGTTTGTTTCTAAACCTTAAAATGTGACTGTTTTTGTCATCTTGAGCTCTGTTTATTGTTACTGATGTCACCTGGGTTGGCAGAAGTTTAACCCTCACTAGCTCCTGTAATATATTGAATTATGAACTCATGGAAACAATCTGTGTCCCTGTGTAGGTGTCTGATATACGATAGAGTTATCAGATCAATAGTTGTTAACTGTATGAGCGCATGCGTTTATCTGGCATGCAAAGGTTGATACTTCCCACTGCCTCCCCACGGGCAAACACAAGTAGATGAATGAGACACACACTCTCCTGCCCCATGTCGACCTGTGCGGCTGTTTCGTGGGTGCTTTCAGGGTCACATTGGATGGCAATCTGAAATTCAAAAGTTGCATTCAGGCCTAAATCTCCCTGTGCCTCCAGAATTATCCATCAATCAATCAAAACATTTTAGTGAGTAAATTTATGTGGTTTAACCACTATTCAAAAGCCTGTGTATTGCAGTTTTTTTTTACCTCTTCTTGTCGTTTACTGCTGCTTCCAAAAGTCTCATGAATAGCCTACCTAGAAAACATGAAAAAACTGTCTTTTTACGTTCAGATTTTCATTTCAAGCTGATTTATTATATTGACACCGGTGCACGTGGTTTATTCAGTTATTTATGGTTTATTACTGCCACCTACTGGCAAGCAATGTGTGGGGGCGCTGTTTCCTTGCTTTAACCATTACAGTGATGACTTCAGACACTTCCAGGTATTGCTTTGTTACCATGAACACATTTCGCCTGCATATGTGATCGTTCTTTGTGAATATGCGGCTTTCCTGACATAATATGTTTAGTGTTATGATTCAAAAGCATTATTTAAGTAAAACTACGTCAAAAGGATTTGACGTTGTCGGCAGGATTCGAACCTGCGCGGGGAGACCCCAATGGATTTCTAGTCCATCGCCTTAACCACTCGGCCACGACAACTCATACCACATATCCTTATAAGAAATCAATTTATTCATACATCAATAAGCATACACCCGATGTGAAAGTAATGTCGTATCGCTGAAATCCGACTGTCTAATAAAAAGTTTATTTAATACAGCACCTTTTACAGACAAAGTCACAAAGTGCTTCACTACAGAAAAAAATGTTAAAATAAGACCCAAAAAGCAAATAAAAATAATCATCATCATAACAAGTCATAACAACAGCCAATAATGTTGGGGAGGGAAAACTACAACTGGACCAACTCGACTCCCCTCATGCTGCGTTCCAGACACATTTTTTTAGTCCGTAAGTTACGACTTCAAGTCACGACTCACGGCTTGGTAGTGTTCCAGGCAAAGTCACGACAAACTCTTCTAGCTAGCGTTAGCTAGCGGCTACCTACCGTTGACGTTAGCTAGCGCTAGCAGATACTAGCGATTTCTAGTCGGCGACATATTTGGGGCTTCATTTAATAAACATAATCTGTAGTATTACACACTCGTATGTGTATTGTTTTGATTACAATGTGCCGAATTACTTTACGTTGCCTATTTATGTCTATTTATTTCTATTTCTCATTGTTAATCACCGGCGTCTGTACAGCATCAACAGGGGGCGCCACTGTTGTTTACGTGTGTGTGTGACGTCAAAAACTGTAACTGGTGCTGCGTTCCAGACACAATTTTTAGCCTGAAAGTTACAACTTCAAGTCACGACGGTCCAGGTACCGTTCGTTCATTTGTTTTTGCTTTCACATATGAAATCGAAAAAACGAGAAAACAACTCCTTTTTCTGTTTTTCCGTTTTTTTAGAAAAACGAAAAAACGAAATTATGACTTGATTTTTGGTTTTCCCGTTCTTGCACAGAAATCAGAAAAAACACTTGATATTCCGATTTTCGCCTGTGGGTGGTGCTAAATCTGATTGGCAGGATATGCATTCATTGTTTTTCAAATTAAGAGTTTACCCACACTGTATTTGTTAGTCTGTAAAATTAATAGTCTATATGTAAAATTAATAGTCTATATGTTAAATTAATTGTCTATATGCATGCTTTTTGTCACCCAATTATTTGGCTTAACTGACTGAAAACATCTATTGAAATAGCCTAAATGTAAACATGTTCACGCATTGACAGACAAAAGGCACAATCTATTTTTGTAGGAGAGGGGAAGACCCATCTCATCGTTTAATCCTGTTGTGTTCAATGTCATGTTAACCAATTTTTTGTTCCCAGTCAAAAATAGATAGATAGATAGATAGATAGATAGATAGATAGATAGATAGATAGATAGATAGATAGATAGATAGATAGATAGATAGATAGATAGATAGATAGATAGATAGATACTTTATCGATCCCCAAGGGGAAATTCAAGGTTCCAGTAGCTTAAAGACATCACACACAACATACACATACATCACAAACAGGATCATAAAAAGCAACTCCACATGAATAGCATGGACAATGAAATAAAAAATACTAAATAAATAAAAAAATAATAATACTAAATAAATAAAAAAAATCCAATGAAAAATCCACATGACTGTACTAAGGGATGTATAAGCATGAGACGCTTGCAGTGATAGGGCAGGGACTGACCCTGTGATTCAGTATGAGAGTGTGTGTCATGGTGGTAGTGCAAATAGGTCCAATAGTGCAAGGATAAAGTCTAGAGACCAGCATTAAATATGGACAATATAAGAGATCAAAAGTCAATATTAGAGGTTTGAAGTATTAGGGTTACAGCCATTGTTCATGTATTAAGTTATGTTAGACCTCAGTCCAAGCTGGTGGGAGGAGGGAGGGAGGGATTGTGCATATATGGGCTAATATAGGCAGTAAACGGTGTAAACAGTAAACAGTGGGCCTGTGGACAGTCAGTACATAACTGTTGTTATAGGAGGTAGTGGAAGTGGTGCAGAGGGAGGAGAGGCAGACAGACTATGCAGAGAAGTCTCTCTCTCCTCTTCTCTTTAGTGAAGCATTGTAGAGTTGTATGGCCCTGGGGACAAATTACTTTCTCAGTCTGTCATGACTGACAAAATGACCGTTCCATTAATACTCATCATACAAATTTAAATAATACATTTATTCTTTGTTTTAGATGTTTTTATTTCTTAAATTCGTATGAATAATACAATTGTTTTGTCTATTTGTTATTTATGGCCTGTATGCCTCATTGATCTGAGCTTATACATCTTAAATTTGATCGAGTACTAAAAAACATAATTGCTGGATTATTTTGACGATAATAAATAATCAGATGAAACATAGTATACTGTATAAAAAAAAAAGTTGTGATGTTTGGTCGCTGTTGGTCGTTTCAATGCATGCGTGGTACAAATGGCACAGGGACTGAGCCCAGTTCCCAACACAGTCCAACTTTTTCCTGAATGCAGATACTTTATCATGTACCAAAAACACATGGCACTCCTTTCCATAGATCATTTTATTATTTTTAATATGTTTTAAATATTTCCCTACTTTTTTCACGCCTACTACGCTAACCTTTTCTCAGAGTCTCTCTCTTTTTCCAAAGTGACAGATAAAATCTCTTACTTTTGACCCAAACAGGTGTTACTTTATGTGAATGTATACATTTTTAAATGGTTTCTTAACAAATGTCCTTGGTAACTTTGGCCCAAAGTAATCTGTGATAAACAGTATACTATGTTTCATCTGATTCATCTGATTACTTTACGTTGCCTATTAATGTCTATTTCTCACTGTTAATCACCGGTGTCTGTACAGCATCAACAGGGGGCGCCATTGTTGTTTATGTGTGTGTGTGTGACGTCAAAAACTGTAACTGGGAGTACAACCATCTGGTACCAGTTCACAGGGAGTAAGTTACTGGTTTGACGGCCGTTCCAGGACACTTTCATGGGCAGAAGGTTGTGAAAACACGAGTTACGGGTTGCCTGGAACGCAGCATAACATAAAGTTATATTACATTTTTGGAGCATCATAGACTTATGTCTTTATTATTGTATCAAAAACAGAATGTATATAAACCCAGTCCAGAACATCAGTAGAAAATAGAAAAAAAATATACAACATAAATATGAAAAAGATACCAAAAAAATAATATAACAAATATGTAATATAACTATTTTAGAATTAAAAAGCTGTACAGTTTTGTGCAAATACTGTGCTATGAACTGTGCTGTGTTACCTTGCAGCAAAAGGACTGCCAAACACATCCTAACAATCTCCTAACGATTCCTAACAAGTCCTAACACAGGGAAGTGCACAGACATTTAAAGGGGCTATTGCCCCTTTAAACGTCCCTGTCCTTTAAATTATCTGTATTCCCACCTGGAGGGTTGTAAAACGCATGCTCGCCTTTTATTTGCAGACTTTTCATCAGCATTTAATACAATTCACCCACAAATTTTAGCAAACAGACGTAGAGACAATTTCCAGCTAAACTCAACATTAATTAAATTGATCTTGGATTTCCTGAGTGGGCGGCCACAAAGAGTAAGGTTGGGGAACACATTATCTGGGGTCCGCTTTACTTCAATTGGGACACCACAAGGTAGTGTCTTGTCACCACTGCTATATATATTGTACACTGACTGTTGTCGCGGTAGTTACCCTGGACGTCATATAATAAAATTTGCAGATGATAACTGCTGTGATTAGTTTACTGGAGATGAAACTGATCACGGTCCAGTGTTGCAGGAGTCTGCAGACTGGTGTGAAGCCTCCCAGTTGAAGTTGAATACGTCCAATACCAAAGAATTGGTCTTTGATTTTAGACGTGGGGCTTCCTCGCCCACTCCGACTCTGATAAGAGGAGAGGAGATAGAGATGGTGACGGAGTGCAAATATCTCGGTCTCATCATTGACCATAAATTATCCTGGGATCAGTGTGCTGATGCCATTTTTAAAAAGGGCCAACAACGTCTGTATTTTCTTAGGAAACTTAATTATTTTAATGTCGACAACAAAATCTTGACTCTTTTTCTACAAGTCCTTTATTGAGAATATTCTCTCCTAATGTGTTGTATACTGGTATGGACATTCAAAAATCACCCATAGGAACAAATTGGGGAAGATTGTTAAAACCTGTGGAAAAATCATTGGTAGGCAAGAGGTAGACCTGCACCAACTATCTCTGACCAGTTTGGCACAGAAGGCAGACAAGGTCTGTATGGATACAACCCATCCACTTTCAGTGGAGTTCACGGCACTCCCTTCCGGTCGTAGATATAGATACCACAACGTCAGAACCATCCGAGCAAAAAACTCATTGATTCCTATGGCAATAGCCCAATTAAATAAGATGTAGGGAAGGGTATGACTGAAAGTAGGATAATGTGCAGTAGTTTTATTTTATTTATTTAGGACATTGTGCAATATTCTCCTATACTATTTATTGATGTGTTAGATAAATAGCGCTGTAGATGTCTGGTTCAATGTTTATGTTGTGGATTATGTGTCAATATGCCTGTACTACAACAAATTGCCTCTCTGGGACATTAAAGTCTAAGTCTAACATATCCGAATGAGGTCCTAACACAGATTTTTTTGTAATTGTAATTTATTTATTTTTTTTGCACAAAAAACATTAATAGATGTCTTGTGCCAGGTTGTAGCAAATTGCTAATTTCCGCCCGTAGTCCCTGGGCAGGTAGATGGCACATTAAAATACAAAGTATTTACAGTACAACATATAATACAGATACATAAAGTCCTAAAAATCTAAAGTCATTATTGTCCCCCTATCCCACCCCAAACACACACAGTAATGTTACACATCAATTTACTGGTGGGAGCAAGTCTGATTAGTTACCAATGCTTTGCTAAGCGTGAGAATGAGTGGAAGTTAGTGCATGAGATTAGCTCTGTAGGAAGAGTATTCCACTGATTTATAGCCACAAAGGAGAATGATGTCCTCCCAAATGCAGCTTTGCGTTGTGGAAGACTACATTCACCCCTTGTCGCTGATCTCGTTACCCGCGTTGTTTTTCAAGAGCAGAGTGTGACAAATTGTTTCAGATCATACAAACTGTGCTGCAACAAGTAACAACTAGGTTATCATTATCATAACTACCTTTTTAATCTGGCTTTTATTTATCTATTTATCTGTCTATTTATCTATGCATTTTAGCCTGTTTTGCGAGTTTTTATCTATTTCTCATCCGGCCTCTGGGCTTTTCCCTCACGTTTCCTCAGCTCCTGTTTTTATTTTTGGTGATTGCTTTTATTTAGTGTCTGTTTTGTTAATTACAAACATGAGACTTGTGTGAAGCACTTTGTGTTACATTTTATAGGTATGAAAAGTGCTATACAAATAAAGTCTGATTGATTGATTAAAAGGGAAACTGCACACAAACATAGGCCTATAAGAAAACAGTGGTGTGACCAATCAAGGCAAACCAGATTTGTTATCACTTTTAACTTGACATGTTGCGTAATGTTTCCTGTTCTCTTCTACTTATGTATTATTTACTATACGTATGTATAATATATTGTTAGGCTACTTGTACATGTTCTTTCTCTGTTACCTACCAGTCTTGCTTTGCCAGACCCTCCCCCTAGGGACTACGTATGTAAAGTAGCATTATTACATTTTCTTGCATGTTTACATATTGTATTTTATACTGACATTCATTAACGTGCTCTGTCCCTATCAAATAAATAAATAAATACATAAAATAAATTAAAATGTGAAACTAATTGTGATTCATTATCATTTCGGTCATTACACTTTGCATCAGCCTACATCCTGGACTATACACCTGCCCATCGCACATATAGGCCTACATTTTTTGCACATTCTGCACTAAATCCATTCAGCCTCTTTTTTTTCTTATGTTAAACAGTTATTTTGTATATATGTGTTTCTGTATTTATTTCATATTAATGTTCAATATGTTTGTTTATGTATCCAACCACCAATGCAAATTCCTCGTACGTGGAACTTACTTTGACAATGAACCCTTTTTGGATCCTGCTACTTGTAATGTTCCCTTTTTTTGTTACCTGCCTACGGACAAAAATTATAGCATTCTTTTTAACTCTGGCACGTTTACATCTTGTATTCTATACTGATGTTTATTAACATGCTCTGTCGCTATCAAATAAATAATTCAAACTTAAAATCAGAGCTGGCCCGACGCATAAGCGAAATAAGCGGCTGCTTAGGGCCCCGTGGCTACCAGAGGGCCCCCAAGAGCGTTTGAAATGTCTCACAATTGAGCTCATAACAGAGCCGGTCTATTTAAAGATAAAGTGTTGCCGCTAATTTGTCTCACATTAGTCTTTAATTGCTTATTTGTACATTATGAGTGCTTAAACTAATACAACTAATAATTTACAATACACAAGTTGGTTTAGTGCCAAGTGCAGTGGCAAAACGTTACAATATAGAGAGTCCCCCAAACCAACTCCTGCTTAGGGCCCCCAAAAGTCTTGGGCCGGCCCTGCTTAAAATATGAAACTAACTGTGAGTAGCCTAATTGTCATTTCTGGCATTGTTGCCACTGAGCTGGAAGCAGTGTGACCACGTGACTCCTGTAGTGAGAGAGCCTGCTGTTTGTTCAGCGAGGCAGAGGAGAAGAAAAATGGCGGCTCTAGGCGAACCCAAACAGGACGCCGGGCTAACGTTTTGAGCTTTCACACCCGAAAAGACACAGGGGCTCCACGGGGTTACTGCACCGGCTGAATCCCCACCGGTCCATCGTTGCTGGGGGTGCCGCTTTCGCTTGTGTAGGCTAAATAAACGCAATCATTGGGATATTAAAATAAGAGATTTCGCCTATCATGAGAGGGAAAAGAGGCAGGCCGCCCAAACCGCTACCAGCCGAGGACTCGTCCGCAGCTACGGCCCGAGGCTTGCGACCCAGGAGGAATCTCAAGCCCAGGTTGAGGGATAGCGGGGATGAGGACGTCGAGAGCCCCACGAGGGAGACCCCTAAGTCGGCCAAGAAGAGGAAAGCGGGATCCGTCACGTCAACACGGGGCAGGGGACGAGGCAGAGGCGGCGGCGGCGGCGCTGGAAGAGGAGGCAGAGGGGGCCGTGGAGGAAAGCGCACGGCTGCCTGCAAAGCAGTGGTGTACGACGACCACGAGAGCGACGAGGACGACGATGCTGTCAGTCTGAGGTCGGAGGAGGACGAGTTTGTCGAGGAGGAAACTCAGTCCGATGAGGACGAGGCCATCGGAGAGGAGTCTGATTGCATTGAAGATGATGTGCTGGACGAAGAGGAGGAGGAGGATAATGCCAGCTACTGCACAGAGAGTAGCTTTCGGAGTCAGAGCACACACGCCAGCACTCCGGGTAAATAAACCCTGCGATCAGGCAGTGGCTGCAGTGTCTCAGTGTGCACTGCAGAAGTTGGCAAATGCATCCAGTAAATGCTGCTGATTATTGTTTCTGGTCCGTGCAGGAAGCAGTAAAGGTTATTGTTCAAAATGGAGAATGCACACTGTATGAACACAGGCCGCAGTCGGCTCATTACTGCTGCTGCAGGTGCTGTATCACTAGCGTACCATCACTGTCATCACATCTTAAAGCACGCCGTTTTATACAATTCACACATATTTTAAGAATAACTGCGAATGCATCTAACTCGAAAAAGTATTCGGTTGCATTTAGGTTAATAACTTAGCTGCTAGCGTGCTAACGTTAGCATGTTGAAATTAGCTGCCTACTGTCATATAGTCTGCTAGTTAACGTTAGATAACGGTGACCTAACGTAGGCTGCTATAGCTCCATTCAACGCGTACTACTTTATAGTTGGAAGTGAAGAAGAAATTGTTGTTTCTGATTGAAGTTGATTTAAAAAAAGAAACTAAAATAGCCAGCTAGCTAACTTAGCGTGGCTAGCATGCTTTTCATTTTGACACTTTGGCAACTTTCAACTTTGTTAACCCTACAATTCATCACTCCCAAACTCATTTAAAACACGACAGCTAATGTCTCTTACGGTGCAACACAAAGAAAAGGGAGGTTAAAATGTGTGGTCTGACTAACATTTACGTGATTAGCCAGTTGGACAGCTAATGTTTTCCTAGATACAGCCTCATTAAGCTAATAGTTGACACTGGCCATGTGTTGAGTCAGCTCAGCCAAAGTAGCACACTTAAAAGTTTGCTACCAACTTTAAACCAGACTATTCTGTTGAGCTGTTTTGTCTCTTTGAGGGGTTATGGCAAACTAACGGCACCTGTAGGTTTGAGAATATAAGCTATAAGGATCTAAGAATATACATTTATAAATAATGCCCAATATATCCAACTGCATGTTGGATATATTGGTATACAAACGAACAAATAGGCCTACATAAGAGCAGGGTGATGTGGATAAGATCAGACCTCACAGTATTTTGACTTATTGTACCAATATATAGTTCAGCTCAGTCACTTTATTATCCCAGATGGGAAACTGGATTTGCGGTACAAGTACAAAAAATGTTTCATGTACAGTACATATTCAGAACACAATAATACTACAACAGCAATCTCAAAAGTTCTGAATTAATGTGCATTTTAAGACGAATATATGACTCTCAAGTATAAGAAAACACAACATTTTAGATGCTTTTTTCCTCTGCTGTAAGCTAAGAAGCGAAACTATCTAATTATGGTTTATTGATATCATTTTTGTATCCTACAGGGAAGAAAAAAGTACGGGCTCCCCGACCTCGCACTCCCATCCTCGAGGAGAAGGAGATTCCTGCCCTTCAGCTTCCTGACTCCTCCGAGGATCTCCTGGTGCCTAACGAGGAGCTGCTTAATGCCACCTCCATCTACGAAGTGCTAAGGAACTTCAGCACGGTGCTGCGTCTCTCCCCCTTCCGCTTCGAGGACTTCTGCGCGGCTCTGGTAGGCCAGGAGCAGTGCACTTTAATAGCAGAGACCCATAATTCCCTTTTGAAAGTCATCCTACGCGAGGAGGACACATCCAACACTACCTTTGGCCCCGCTGACCTAAAGGACAGCGTCAACTCCACTCTGTACTTTATAGACGGCATGACGTGGCCTGAGGTGTTGCGGGCGTACTGCGAGAGTGACCGGGAGTACCACCACGTCCTGCCGTATCAGGAAGTGGATGAGTATCCCTACGGTCCACTCGAAAGTAAGATCAAGGTGTTGCAGTTTTTGGTGGACCAGTTTCTCACCACCAACATCGCCCGCGAGGAGCTGATGTCTGACGGCAGCATGCAGTACGACGACCACTGCCGCGTTTGTCACCGCCTGGGCGACCTGCTGTGCTGCGAGACCTGCACGGCGGTCTACCACCTGGAGTGTGTGAAACCGCCGCTGACGGAGGTGCCAGAGGACGAGTGGCAGTGCGAGATTTGCGTGGCACACAAGGTGCCGGGTGTCACGGACTGTGTGGGAGAGGCGCAGAAGAACAGGCCCTACATCCGCCAGGAGCCCATCGGATACGACCGCCACCAGAGGAAATACTGGTTCCTAAACAGAAGGATTATTGTGTAAGTTGGGACCCTCGTGCCTTTCCGCTCCACTAGAATTACCTTTCTGTGCCAACTGCTTTAAAGTTAACCGATTTTTATTACCAAATACATTCGAAACAAAAAGGGAGAAAAACACAGTACAGTAGAAAATAACAACCAGTACAGTGCTGTCCAGCTGGTAACTTAACACAATGGTATGTTACAACCCTTTCACAAGTATTGCTGTGCAATTAATTGGAAAGCCCTTCAGAACACGAGACAAAATAAGAGTTTACTTGCAAAATGTAATGTCGATTACATTGTTTTTGTCATCGTCAGGAGCCGAAATCGCGATCAAAATTTGATTAACTGCGCAGCCCTATATATTAGTAGTTATATACCTCAGTGCACTGTGGGAAACGTGTAAAGATCTAAGCATCCATGTAAAACATGTCACCATAGTCATGAAGCAGTGAAAAAGTAGCCACTGTAAACTGTCGTTAACCATGACCCACGTAACTATTCAATAATAGCCTTTTGAAACCAAATGCAGATTTACTCTAAATTGAAAACAGTTTCATAAAAGAAAAAAGGCCAGCAGCTAGAGAGTGAAACTGAAAGTTGCAGTGAAAATCACTGAGTGTAGAATGCAACGTGTTTCCATGAATTCAGTCATCAGTTTGAATAGGGATTAACAAAAGAGACATGCAATCCAAGTCCTTTTTATCTTAAGTGATGTGTTTCCTGGTTGCCTCCCCCTCACCCCAAGCTTATGCTAGACTTTACAAATAAGAGGCTGAATTCATCTTACTGTGAGAAAGTGTTTTTAATTTGGGTAATTAAATAAAAAAGGCCCTCGATGTTTGAGATCAACAAAGAAGAATATTAGCAGTCTTTTTGAGTCGCAGTGTAACCTGTCCTTGACACTCGTTTTTATCTGGAACCACATTAGCTTAACTTCTTCACAGACAGCTGGTGTCCTTCTGAATGAATCAGCTTGTTACTGCAATTGAATTTGTGTATGGAAATAATTTTTTTGCAGCTTGCTTGTACAGGGTTCTCCCTACCTTTTTTTTTTTTATTATTTATTTATTTATTTATTTTTTAAATAACGATATCTCAACAGCGTGCAGAGTTGATTTTAATCCAACCTCAAAGAAAAGAGGATAATGTAGGGCTGGGCGATATGGAGAAAATCAAATATTACGATATTTTTGACCAAATATATCGATACTGCAACGATATTGTAGTGTTGACTATTGGTGCTTTCACAAAATATTTACACAATGAGATTTTTGATAAATAATCATCAGTAATGTGGATATAACGACTAAGTGGGCAAGGCAGCTTTATTTGTATAGCACATTTCAGCAACAGGGCAATTCAAAGTGCTTTACATAAAACAATAAAGAGCAGTTAGAAAACGATTTAAAAAACAAATTAAAACATTTAAGTAAAGGCAAATAATAGAACCGCTAGAACAGTCTGGTAAGTTCAGAAAATCGCTTTACTGTAATGCAGCCTTTAAAACCAGGTAAAGGCAACACTTGTGTCATATTACGATATCCAAAATCTAAGACGATATCTAGTCTCATATCACGATATCAATATCATATTGATATATTGCCCAGCTCTAGGATAATGTTTCATTAACTAAAGTTAAAAGTCACACTAATCTACGAGGTATTTATTTACCAGTGGTGTCATTAATAACTGTCATACAGTGACCCAAGTTTATGTTGTCTCGGTTAAGTTTTATTGTAACGATACCTTGCAGTGAAGCGATAGAGCAAGTGATGTGGTTTGTTCGGATATTTAACGATGTGTCTAAGAACTTGTCCTGCTCTTAACTCCCCAGCGAGGAGGACGGGGAGCACGAGAAGAAAAAGATCTGGTACTATAGCACCAAGGCGCAGCTGTCGGAGCTCATGGCGTGCCTGGATAAGCAGTACTGGGAGACGGACCTCCACGCCACCCTGGAGGAGATGAAGGAAGAAGTGCAAGCCCACATGGACATCACCGAGGACCTGACCAACAAAGCCCGTGGAAACAATAAAGCCTACCTCACTGCTGTCAACGGTACGGGTCTGATCTTGTCTTCATTCCCCCAAAATAGAGATCCATTTGGACCCTGTAATAGTGTAACCTCATTCTGGCACATGTGAGTAGTAGGGCTGGGACCATACGCTTCTGTCCCGATTCGATTCTTTCACGATACGCGGGTTTTGATTTGTATTGCGATTGTGTCTTTATTGCAATTCGAGAAATATTGCGATTTTCTAGCATTTGTGTATTGTGATTTTCTTTTCCTTCTTTAACAAAAACCAAAGTTAAATAATACACTGCTAGAGACAATGTATCATGAGACATTTCTAAAAACTAATCGCTCTGTTTAGCTGGTGAGGTCGCCGTCCGGGGTACCGTATAAACCGAAAATATTTCGGTGAATCATCGGTAAAAATATCAATTCTGGGGAAAATAATCAAAAAAGATATATTTTTGTGCATTTTAGGCCTTTATTTGACAGGACAGCTGAAGACATGAAAGGGGAGAGAGAGGGGGGGAACGACATGCAGCAAAGGGCCGCAGGTCTGAGTCGAACCGGGCCCGCTGCGTCGAGGAGTAATCCTCTATATCTGGGCGCCCGCTCTACCAACTGAGGGTTGAGAATCGATTTTTAAAAACCGTTGCCAAAGCAATCGCGATACATACAATTTTGGATTTATTTTTCCACCCCTAGTGGGTAGGATGACGTTGATATGAGCAGTGTTTTAAAGGGAAATCATTTATCTGATCAGGGCATCTGTGACTTGAGCTGTAGGCGAAGGTATTTATCTGTTTGTTTCCTGCAGACTTAGACTTGTGTTTAGACGGAACCGATCTGAAGAGAAAACGCAAAAGTGGCGTTGCGTTCTCACTTTTTATTCCGCGTTTAGACAAGCGTTTTGGGGGGTGAAATCTGCGTGCACATGGTGATGCAAAAGTGTGTGAAATTCGATGCAGTATGCACACCAGGCGGCTAGTTGGTAGTGTGAAGCACTGCCACACAACACCACCAAGTCTGCGCGCCTGCGCACAACCTTCCTTCTACTGCTCTCCCTGGTAGCGCCAAACCAAAACCTGGCGAAGCGAACAACAAAAGCTGACATGTTTGTCTGGACAGACGAAGAGGTGGAGTTATTGCTCCAAACAATGCAAACACAGACACACACACACTCGCGCCATACACACGGCATACGCACACAGACACGGCACACACACACACACACACACACACACACACACACACACACACACACACACACACACGGGCGAAGCGAACAACAAAAGCTGACAAGTTTGTCTGGACAGACGACGAGGGTTATTGCTCCAAACAATACGCACACACACACACAGCACACACATACAGTACAGGCCAAAAGTTTGGACACACCTTCTCATTCAATGCGTTTCCTTTTTATTTTCATGACTATTTACATTGTAGATTCTCACTGAAGGCATCAAAACTATGAATGAACACATATGGAATTATGTACTTAACAAAAAAGTGTGAAATAACTGAAAACATATTCTTATATAACCTAGTCTTATATTTTGGATTCTTCAAAGTAGCCACCCTTTGCTTTTTTATTAATAAGGGAGAACATTCCACTAATTAACCCTGACAAGGCACACCTGTGAAGGTAAAACCATTTCAGGTGACTACCTCATGAAGCTCATTGAGAGAACACCAAGGGTTTGCAGAGTTATCAAAAAAAGCAAAGGGTGGCTACTTTGAGGAATCCAAAATATAAGACATGTTTTCAGTTATTTCACACTTTTTTGTTAAGTACATAATTCCATATGTGTTCATTCATAGTTGTGATGCCTTCAGTGAGAATCTACAATGTAAATAGTCATGAAAATAAAGAAACACATTGAATGAGAAGGTGTGTCCAAACTTTTGGCCTGTACTGTACTGTACACGCACACAAACACACACACGGCACACACAATGCATTTTTACCCTTTAGACGGGAGCGCAACGGTGGAAGATTTACACTCTTGAGGGTGTTTTTTTTTGCGTTTCTAAGCCCCAAAAACGCTGTTGCCGTCTAAACAAAAGGCACATCTGATCAAATATTTTGTCGTTTTCACCAGCGAGCGTATTGGTGTAAACAGGGCCTTGCATTTTTAAAACGGTTGCATCAAAGCTCCAGATAACCCAGTTCCTCCCCTCAGGCAGCAGTGCTCTGCTACAGTACAAATGTTAAGCGCTGCCTTTTTCTTTCTGCTTCACGCTCTCTCAGACAACAAGCAGCTGTTTTCCTCCTCTACCTCCCGCCAAGGACACGGAGTGGTTAGAAAGCTTTTGATTACTACGCCAGCAGTTTCCGTTTGTGTGTGATAGGCTGCCATATCTGTTCTCGTAGCAGTGTTCCTGTCTCTGTCACCAAATTGCCTGAATTTCAGCTCTCAAAAAGACAGTGTGTGTGTGTGGTGCTCTGTTTTATTGGGGAAGTTCATCCTGGCATCCTGTCAAAAGCTAGAAGTTGGAATAGGTATTCTGTAGCCCTAAATGGAATAGAGATGTTTTTGTAAAGCCATGGCAGTGCTTTTTTTCCACCCCATCGTAAGTGATTTATGGGTGTTGCTGGTATTTTTCATCCGTTAAAACCCTGCTGCTGCAGCACAGTGCTGCCTGCGCCTTGCTTTTCTTCATCTGGGATGGTTGGGAAACAGCTCTTCCTGTCGTAGTGTAAAAAATAAAAACTGTAGTTATGAAACATGGTTAGACAGGGGATTAGATCTAGAGATCTTGGCCCTTTCAGGAAAGAAAATCTGGATCTGTGTGGATCTAAATCAATTTCTTTGCAATACTGTATCGATTTTCAAAAAGGCAATATCGATTTTTATTTTTAATTAAAAAATATAATATTTTTTATATATATTTCTTATTTTATTTTTTTAATGTTCAAAAATATTCATGTGAGACAGTGGTTCACATTTATGTTGTGTTTAAACCCCCTACTGCTAGATGGCTATGCTGAGACGCACCACTAGTGTCCTCGCCTAACCGTGCCTAACAGGGCCTAGCAGGGCCTAACAGGGCCTGACTTTTTGCTAGAAGCTAACAACGTAGCTATGGCTGAACTTTGGCCTACTTTAGCATATAAACATTAGCTCACTAAGAACCTGGGAGCCACGATCCCAAACTGGCAGTTTGATTTTCTGTGTACTGAATTGTTTACCTAAAGTAAACTTCTTTGACTTTTATGAACATCATATATCGCCTTACGCACAGTTTCGAAATATATTGCTATATATTGAATCGTGACCCATGTATCGTGATATGTATCGTATTGCCAGATTCTTGCCAATACACAGCCCTACTAGCGTCTAAGAATAAGTTCATATTATTTATGTTTTTATATTGCTTCATACAACCAGTCAAGAGTCACCTGGACCTGAAAAGCAGCGTTGGTTTTTATCACTGGGGTATGTTGTGCTCCAGTTGCAGGTTAGAGCACTCTTTTCAAATTATTGTTTGTAGAGCTGAAACGATGAGTCGAATCACAGACAATTTAGCGGCAACTATTGTTCATTACTCCAGTCATTTTTAGATCAAGAAAACACCATCAAAAGCTTCTCAAATGTGAGGATTTTCTGCCTTTTTAAACATGTAGTAGGTTGTGGACTGATGGTAAAACACGATATTTGAAGAAGTTGCATTGGCTTCTGGGAAATTATAATATCCATCCATCTTCGTCCGCTTATCCGGTGTCGGGTCGCGGGGGGAGCAGCTCCAGCAGGGGACCCCAAACTTCCCTTTCCCGAGCAACATTAACCAGCTCCGACTAGGGGATCCCGAGGCGTTCCCAGGCCAAATTATAATAGACAATTTTAAACTATTTTTTGTCATTTTATAGACAAAAGGATTTAATGTTTTTTTGGCAGATTAAAAAAATTTATTGGTTGCAGCCCTAATGATTTAATTGGAGCAAATGATCGTGATATGCAAATGTAAGGAATGAGGAGTTTTTTTTTGTTGTAATTTACAATATTTTTTGCCCCGAGAAGTTCTGAGTATGGACTGGATTGATTTATTTATCACTTCTGGACAAATAAATTGTTTATTCACTGTGTCGTGATCTCATCCTAACGTGGGAGAAAGCAGTTACTCAAAACAGAGCGTTTACATTTGTTAATGTTTTATATGAACGCATGGATAGGTAATGCTTTTTTAACTTTTTAGATGAATGAATGTTTCCTTTTGGCTTTCAGATGTGATCACGGAGCGCATGAAGGTGAAGCTGGAGGCACAGGAGGCAAAAAGGCGGGAAGAGAACGTGAAGCAGGACGCAGAAACCGGCTCCGTTACGACAGCGGAGGACACCCCCGAGCTCGCCTCGCAGCTCGACAACGGAGAGCACAAAGAGGCCAAGGAAAATGCTGGTTCCCAAGGTAAAAGTCAGCTTGATATACAGTACCATATGAGGAAAGTATGGGATATGCAATAACGTTGAATATCGCGATAAGTTTATTACTTCGGATAAACTTCTGCTGCTTTCAGTATTCTGCTAAAATACAACAAATTGCTTGTAAAAATGTTAAATGAATGAAAGGAAATAATTTGTTAATAATGTTATTTTATTCAACAAATGGAACATTGATTTGAATATAAAAGGCACCCACTAAAATAACTATGACAGTTATATTTTAAAGGGCAGTTTACTGATATTTTCTTTCAACGTACTCCAAAAATCTCTCTATTGCGCCAGTTGATATCGCAATGAAAATAAAAAAAAACGATATATTGTGCTGCCCTAATGTACAGTATTCTGTCATTCTCTACATGCCATTTCTCCTAAAGTAAGTCCTTAACAGAAGACTCAGTAGTTCTGATAGCAGCAGGTTTAGTTTCCTTGAATTGCATGGTGAAACTGTGTCCGTGGTTTCTCCGCGGCAGCATCATCGAGACCTTTACCTGTACCAGACTTTCTGCTAAATAATATAATGTCTCCGCTGGTGCTGTTCCCTGTGTGTGTGTGTATGTCATACCACAGCAGCCACAGCTCCCCCTGCTGCAGAGGAGAGCTGCGAGTCTGACCCTAGCCCCGGCTCTACCACGCAGGACGCAGCCGCGCCTAAAACGGACTCCCTCGAACCTAACAAGGAAACGCAGCCAGCTCACTCTGCGAGCCAGGAGAGTGGGGAGTCCCCTCCGTTGGCAAAGCAGGAACGGACAGGTACCCGGAGTCAAATATGGACCCCGTTGTTTCGCTCCGGAGTCCAGCTATCTATCAGCCGCATCTCTAGCCTTTCAACTCACCCTCCATTTCATTCCCTGCTGCCTGGCCGCACATCCATCTGCATCTGTCTGCTTGTAAAGTAGAACTTTATTTGTCCCAACATGGGCAGTTGGATCAATTAAAATACAACATATAATAATAATAATAATAATAATAATAATAATAATAATAATAATACGTAGTAAAAACAAAGTAAAAAGCTGATATTACCTTTTTCTGTTTGAGTTCAGCCTGTCTGTGCTGGTTGCCACTAACCATAGCCCGCCCTTTTCGCCTGGCTCATTTGCCTCAATTCAAACAACTTTATTTATCCCAAAAGGGCAACAAAACTAAACGGGTAACCAGGCAAGAAGAGGGGCGAGGTTGCTTCCATTGGCAGCCCTTCATTAGGCAGAAGGGATGAAGGAATACAAATATCAAATGTTGGGTGTAAGGCGATGGCTACACTGATTTGTTTTTTTAGTCTCTATTTGGACTTGATGAGGCGTTTCAAGATTATTTTTTTGGAGGAATTATAATGAAACATTTGAGGAGGCTGTAATGAATGCAGTGTACACCATCTCTGGCAAGCCTGGCATTATATCGAGGTGATTTTAGGTGTTCCAGTGCATTGAACTTGAACCAATTTGTTTTCCTTTTCTCGTACCTCTTGTCAGATCTGCAAGGTTTAGAGATGTGTCCAACATTCTGCCTGACAAACCAGCGTAGCCGTTCCCCTGGAGGTTTTAGGTTTCTCTGTTTGCTTTTGTTGAGACGGTTTGCTTATTGTGTTGGCTGGCTGCTTTGGCTGTTTTTACATGGCTTTGAACAAGCTACCGTGTGTCTCCATCTTATGTTACATATTCTCTAGCGGAGAATTGTTTCCTCAGCTGAATTTCTGATGTCGTCAGCGTCCGTGGAAGAACGCCTCTGTGGGTCTGTGTGCTTTAACCTGGACAAAAATAACATTTCAGACAAAAGACTCACAGCTGTGTTGGCCAATAAGTTCTTCTTTCTTTGGGTAGCTCAACCAAAACATTGTAGCTCTCACCACACATGCAACACCTGAGTAACCATAAATAGCCTGATGTTTTTTAGATTCCCCTTCACAGCATCTCTTCCTGATCTCCAGAAAACATGAAATTGGATCGCGAGAAGAAATTTTCTCCTTACATTTAATTGTTCCTGAGAGACCTCAAGCTGGTGCGGGCCGTTTTCTGCCATTCGTCTTGTCTTGACCTACCTACTCTTAAACATGAAACTAAAGCTGTTGCATTCAGCACCTGCTTCGTCAGCTAAATGTCCCATTAATTGTTTTGGTGCATTCATTTCTTGCCTTGTGTTGTGCCACGGTCTTTGAAAAGCACGCTTTTGGCACTGTGGTAGACGGCATCCCTGGCAGCAGCTAGCACGCCACGTCTGTCACAACCGGCTCCTTATTCTCATTCCAATTTATGGGCATTTGTGTGAGTTCCTGTTGCTCAGACAAAAGGCCCTCTGCCTGGAAGCCCCACCTGCTACCTCGTCAACAAAGAGCTGCATATATATGCAGGACTGTCTTCCTCCAACAACTCAAAGGCAGGGCTGTTGTCTTGAATTGGCTCTGCGGCAAGTGCACAGCTTGTTTGGGATTTGTGTAGCCTTTCCTGTCCAAGATGAGTTTGGTTTTAGAGGCCTAACCAGGCTGATGAAGCACTTAATGGTTTCACTAAAGACTCTCACTAAAGACTGTTAAAAAAAAAAAAAAATGTTGTGCAGTTGGTTGGTCATATGCAAAAGGTCTTGAGACCTGGGTTTACATTGAACTAGTCTTTATTAGGGCTGGGCGATATGGAGAAAATCAAATAACACAATATTTTTGACCAAGTACCTCGATATCAATACCGCAGCGATATTGTAGTGTTGACTATTGGTGCTTTCACAAAATATTTATTTATTTATTTATTTGTGATAAATAATCATCAGTAATGTGGATATAATTACTTAGTGGGTAAAGGCAAATAATAGAACAACTACAACAGTCTGGGAAGAAAATGACATCACTTTACTGTAATGCAGCCTTTAAAACCAGGAAAAGACACCATTTATGCCATATTACGATATTACGATATCCAAAATCTAAGACAATATCTAGTCTCACATCACAATATTGATATAATATCGATATATTGCCCAGCTCTACTCTATATCCACGACGTTCCACTTCCAGGATTGGAAGTCTTCGTCTTGGGCGCCTAGCACCGCCCAAGACGATTGTGATTGGTTTAAAGAAATGCCAATAAACCAGAGCACACTGTTCTCCCATCCCGGAATACTGTGTGGTCTAGCCAGACCCTCCTCCCCAGCGCTGTGGAGGAAGGTCTGGCAATGCGAGACTACATTGAACAAGATCTGGCCGAGCTATATTGAGAATTTCCCGATTCGAGAGGTTGAATTTTTGCCGCTACCAGTGTAAATTTATTTGTTTACACCGCTGCCATCTTTGCTAAAAGCATGTTGCTTGTAATTAATGTCATTTAGATTCACTCCTTGCATCCCTAATACTTGCTTTACGCTTGTCCGAACATTTTGACTTTGTAGATAAGGATGTGAAAAACGAGTCTAGCAGTGAAGACAAGCACCCTGACGACTCCCAAGATCAGCCACAGCAGCAGTCCTCTCAACCAGAGGCGAGCGGTGGCAGCAGCCTCAGGAAACCAGAGCAGCCTGAGCTGGCGGATCGGTCCTCCCGGTCCTCTTTTACCAGCCAGGATGGGACAGGTAAACGTGACTGAGGCTCGTTAGAGCTCGAAAAGTAGATTAACACGACTGACCGATCCCAAAGCCAGTGTTTAATTGTCTATCGGTGTGTCTGTTTGGGATCAATGCTGAATTTGTGTCATCTGCTTTCTGAATGACAGACGAGTACAACAACAAGGCCAAGACCGATAGCGGGACACCAGCAGGACAGGAATCAAAAAACCAGGCGTCAAGAGGCAGCAAAGAGGTGAGGCGGGGTTTTCCCAATCGCAAAAGTTATTTTAATTCTTAAGAAATCTTAAGGAAATCTGTTTTAAAGTGGGGAAAAAAAAGTGAGGACTTTGGTTCAAAAAATTCACTACTGACTAAGTTGTATCCAGCATCAAGGATCCTGTATTTTATTTAGTTAATAAAGTTCCTTGTTAGCATAAACACTGCATTGACTTCAACTAATTATTGATAAAATAAAGAAAACAAAGGCTTTGTAGAGAAATGTTCTCCCATGTGCAGTTTGTACTCAGAAAGGTATTGTGTCAAAATCTTTCCAATCTCAAGTTTTAAAGCCAAAAGTTGAACGCCTTGGAAAAAAGCAGCTTCTATGTTTATGTCTCGTAGTTGAATGTGATGTTCTCTCTCGTGTTTCAGTCGTCTCCTGTACGCTCTGATGGGGAATCTTCGCGTCTCAGCTTCTTGAAAAGGGACCTGATGGTGAATTTGAACAACTTCTTCAAACTGGGTCAGGAGGGCAAATACAGGGTCTACCACAACCAGTACAGCACCAATGTCCTGGCCCTAAACAAACATCAGCACCGGGAGGACCACGACAAGAGGCGCCACCTCTCCCACAAGTTCAGCCTGACAACCGCGTCGGAGTTCAAATGGAACGGCTCTATCTACGGTTCGCGGAGCCTGACTGTCTCCACCCTGCGTCTCACCATCATCCAGTTGGAGACCAATGTCCCTGGACCGTTCATGCATCCTAACTGGGCGTCGCACAGGTACAACTCTGATCCTGTTGATGGGAAGCCTTTAGGGAGAGTCACTGGGGTTTCACCCTTTCAGCTGGTAGCCAGGGATTGATACAAAGGTCTTGGGGACTTACCAATGTTAATAAATGCATAAGAAATGACTAAAGCTATTTTTACATTTATTAGAGATGTCCGATACTATTTATTTCATTCCGATATTGATTTCGATACCTGAATTTGCGTTGCGGCATGCATATATATATATATATATATATACATACATACATACATACATACATACATACATACACACATACACACACACATACACACACACATACACACACACATACACACACACATACACACACACACACACACACACACACACACACACACACACACACACACACACACACCAGCTGTATACTACTATCCCAGTATGGATGTGATATGATTGCTGGCTCAGTTTAAAGGCTTTGTAAAACATGAACAAATAGATGGAGAATTAATGCCATAGAACTTTCTTTTATTATGTAGTTTGACAGTCATAACGGAAAAACCCCATTAATACTAACTACTTTGAAGTTGATTTTTCCCCCCATCTAAATTCACCAATACAGAGACCAGCATTTTAGGCCGTATCGGAGCCATTTCCGATCGGTATCCAAACTTTCTGACATTTAATTCAAGTTTGTATCAAAGTTTCTGTCCCATTGTGGTGGGAGATCCATATTGATTTAGCCACCAACGGTCTGGCATGAAGTTCCTCTAGCCGTGGGGTGGTTAAAGGAACAGTCAGTTGTGCTGTTTTATCTTTTGTTTTATACAGTTTGTCTGTTTTTTTCTTTTCTTTTCTTTCTAGGACCAACTGGAACAAAGCAGTGCAGATGTGCAGCAAGGCCAGGGAGTTTGCGTTGGCCTTGGCCATACTGGAGTGTGCCATCAAACCAGTGGTCATGCTGCCTGTATGGAAAGATTCTCTTGGACACACAAGGTAAACAACTGTTGGCTACACACACTAAAAGCACATTTAACATGTGGTGGGCTTTCCAAAAGCCTAAAGCCCTTTTTACAGTCGCTTCCGACCTATCGCGTGACAATGTGACGTAGATCTCCAGGATTTAAAGTGTTTAAAGTTTCTTTGTTTCTTTGCAAGCAGGCTTAAAAGCAGCTGTTCTTCATCCATTCACTCCTATATCATCTTAGCCACTGTTGACATTGATGTCAGTGCTGCTGCCATTGTTTACCTTTTTCTTCCTCTTCTAGTCCGTAGAAATAGCAAAGTCGGTAGCCTTTCCTCAGTTCCTCCAGTGCAGTTTCCTCACCTCTGTTCAGGAGAAGACTGCAACGCTCAATACTAACTTTTCTATTTCCAAACTGCCCATGCACATTTACATCTTGGTTAAAAACTGTACCTTCTTGCTTCAGGCTACATCGCATGACCTCCATGGAGAGGGAGGATAAAGAGAAGGTGAAAAAGCGTGAGAAAAAACTGGAGGATGAGGAGACACTGCAACAGGCCACTTGGGTGAAGTACACCATCCCCATCAAGCACCAGGTAAAAGAACAGCGTCTTTCTCCTGTGGCCATAGAGGAGGTTTAACATCACGTATGCTGATCTAGAGCAGTGCTTCTCAGCCTTTTTTTGTCAGACGTAACCCCACAGCCCTGTTGGATTAACTATCCATTACTTTAAGCTGACCCTTTCAACCACTTAGCAGTTACTTTTAGCTTAACAATTTCAGCTGTTTAATCATTACTTTTAGCTAACTGTTTCAGCTGTTTAATCATTACTTTTAGCTAACAATTTCAACTGTTTATTTGTTACTTTTAGCTAACAATTTCAACTGTTTAATCATTACTTTTAGCTAACAATTTCAGCTGTTTAATCATTACTTTTAGCTAACTATTTCAACTATTTATCCATTACTTTTTACTTTTAGCTAACCGTTTCAGCTGTTTTAGCCATTCATCCATTACTTTCAGCCAACTGTTTAGACCACTCTGTTTTGAAAACTAGTTTTCACACACACGGAGTTGAGCTAATTTGCAATCTCTCCACGTACCCCCTGACAACTGAAAAAGTACCACCTGAGGTACAAGTAGTCTTGGTTGGAAATATCTTAATATTGCTACATTCTCTGAAATTATTGTGGTTTTTCTTTCAAGGTGTGGAAGCAGAAGGGGGAGGAGTACAGAGTGACAGGGTATGGTGGCTGGAGCTGGGTCAGTAAGACTCACGTACCGCGGTTTGTCCCAAAGCTACCAGGGAACACAAACGTAAACTACCGCAAAGAGCTGGAGGGTAAGGTCCAAACTGGCAATATTTATTTAATATATTCTCCTGCTGCTGGCAATTTTGGCTCATATTATGATTTTTTTATGCTGTTTTCATAGCTAAAATGAAGAAGGAAAATGCAACAGCTCGCACTAATAAGCAGAAGAAGTGTATGGAAACTGAGAAGCAGACGACTGAAAACACATTGAAAAAGGACAATGAACAAGCATCCATCACTGCGTCATCTGAGGAGGACCGCAAACCTCAGACCTCCCAAGTGGAAGAAAAACCCACGGAGGATGAGCGGGAAAAGAATGCAGAAGAGAAGAGCGAAGAGGAAAAAATGGAGGTTGACCCCTGCTCAGAAACCGCTGCTTCAAGTGGAGAGACAGGTACATGTTTGAAATTGAAATTTTCTCTCCTTTTTATCTACTGGAGTTCCCTTGGTGCTATTTGAGGACAAATGTATGTTTCCAATCTACTGACCTCTCTGACTCTTTGTTATAGATAAAGCTGAAAACAAAGGCTCTTCCTCGCCTTCTGTGCAGCCTGCGAGGGACGAACCAATTCAGAAAGTGGAACAACCCAAGAAGGAGGAGAGCGCTGCATCAAAGCCCTACTATGATGTTGTGAACGTCAGCGAGGGTTTCCAGCTGCGGACCGCTTATAAGAAGAAGGTAAAGCCCTCCAAACTGGATGGCCTTTTGGAGCGACGGGTCAAACAGTTCACCTTGGAGGAGAAGCAGAGGCTAGAGCGAATGAGACAGGCGGCACTGCTGTCCAAAATGGCAGCCACAAAGCCTATAGCCGGAGTTAAGACTGAAGGATCCACATTAGGCAAACCGCAGCCTGCTGCGAGCCTGTGTGTAAAAGAAGAGAAAGAGGAGGGCCTTCAAGTGAAAGACCACGTAGTTAAAAAGCTCGACTTTGGGCAGGAGCAGATGAAGATAAAGGCAGACACGGATGTCAACTCAGAAGCCACAGCACCTAACCACACTAAACAGACAGAGGTAAATGCTGTGCAGGGGAACTGCGGGGAGGACTTAGCTCACAAAGAAGTGAATGGAGAACCCTTATCAAGCACTGAGCCCAACAGTAAAAACAATTGTATATCTGATACAACGGAAGGCAAAGAAAAAACACAGAAGCCAGAGGTGGCTCGAGTGGGAGAGAATGCTAAGAAACGTGGGTACGAGGAAATTGAGCAAGGCACTGGACAAAGCATGGAGGTAGACCAAAGCAAGACCAGTCCAGTGCAGGTTAACGGGAAAGCTGGGGAAAACCCTGCAGACTCAAACAGCAACTCGGACCCAGCCAGTCAAGTCCAAGGCGATATCAAAGAGCCTCAGAAAGAGCCTGTAAAGTCTCTGATGAATGGAAACCTCTCGCAGAATGATGTGTCTGACATATGTCACCCACCTCCCCTAAAAGTCCCGAAATTAGAGAACCATGTGGCAGAGAAAGGAGACTCTCTCAATAAGAACGTGGATGTGGCCGTGGCCAGTGAGGGGACCGGACCTGCTAAGCTTCCATCCTCTAGCCCTTCTTGCCTGAACAGTAATAGTACCAATAATGACGGCAGTAGCGAAGGTTTGAAGACCTCCATCACCACTAACACCCCCGCCACCACAGAGCCTCAAAACACCCCGACAACTGACCTGCCCAGCAACATCAGTAAGCCAGATGTGACGTCTCAAGCAGCAGGTAACGCAGTCTCCTCTGTTACCAGCGCCGCCGCTCAGCCCAGCTCCAGGGCAGTTGTCCCTCAGAAGACTAAACTTCCAGTCACCGACACCAAGACGGGCACTTCAACCAGCTCCATGACAATTAGCAAAGAGTATTCCACCAAAGACCGAGTCAGCCTTCTCAGGTTCCTCAAATCCAAGAAGGCACGCTCAGGGACAGCCCTGCCGTCCTACCGCAAGTTTGTCACCAAGAGCAGCAAGAAGAGCATCTTTATCCTGCCAAATGATGACCTGAAGAGAATGGCGAGGAGAGCGGGCATCAGAGAGGTGCCCATCTTCAACTACAACGCCAAGCCCGCCCTGGACATATGGCCCTACCCTTCACCTCGGCCCACTTTTGGGATCACATGGAGGTTGGTAACACATTTAGATCTTTTTACACATTGTTTGGGATACTTAAAGTGCTCATATTATCCTTTTTGGCTTTTTCCCTTTCCTGTATTGTGTTATATATCTTTTTGTGCACGTTATAGATTTACAAAGTGGAAAAAGCCCAAAGTCCCCCCAAAAGGGACTTACCATCTCTAACAGAAAACACTGTTCACCAACTGCTCCAAACAGCTCTGTTGTAGTCCAGCCTTTACTTCAGAGACAGACGTGGTCACTTTGGAACACACGTTATAATGCTCGCCTAGCTGCTAGCATGGCACGCCCTCATACTCTGCTTCTGACTGGCTAGTAGTCCTTACCTAGGTACTGTCAGGGCACGCCCTCATACTCTGCTTCTGACTGGCTAGTAGTCCTTACCTAGGTACTGTCAGAGCACGCCCTCATACTCTGCTTCTGACTGGCTAGTAGTCCTTACCTAGGTACTGTCAGAGCACGCCCTCATAATCTGCTTCTGACTGGCTAGTAGTCCTTAGCTAGGTACTGTCAGAGCACGCCCTCATACTCTGCTTCTGACTGGCTAGTAGTCCTTACCTAGGTACTGTCAGAGCACGCCCTCATACTCTGCTTCTGACTGGCTAGTAGTCCTTACCTAGGTACTGTCAGGGCACGCCCTCATACTCTGCTTCTGACTGGCTAGTAGTCCTTACCTAGCTACTGCGCATGTGCGACTCCCACCAAAGATGGAACAGAAGTGAGATGTCTCACTCTGTAGCTAAAACAGAGATCTCAACACACAGGGTGAAAAGAGGAGCTACAGCAATGTGCAGTACAACAAAAATATGGTGTTTTTTGAAAATTACACCATATAAACCTATTCTGATATAACCTCTAAATACAATTATGAACCTGAATATGAGCATAATATGAGCACTTACATACATTTAGAACTAGCACATGTAGTACACATTTCCAATTGCCAGGTGAAAATCTTCTTTTAATTATTTTGAACAATGCTATGATTGATATGCCAATTAAAAAAAATGACAAAATCTCTTTCCATTGCTGCTGGTTTTTGATGTCTTAAGTATGCCATCTTTTCAGTCGGACAGCAGCCTAAGTAATTGGTTGTCTTTATTTGCGGTGCAAAAGCTCAGAAAGATGGTTTCCAAAAACAATTGCACTGTTTTATCGGCACGTAATATTAACTTTCTGTGTGAAAGTAGTCGTGACAAAAATATAATAGATAGTAGAAGTAGAAAAAATTTAAATACAGTGAACTAAAGTGTGTAAACATACTTTCTGTTGTCAGAATTAGTAGGTCATGTGTTTTTTATTTTTTTTTTATTTTTTATGGCTGTGTCCCTTTCAGGTACCGTCTCCAGACTGTGAGGTCGCTGGCTGGGGTCAGCCTGATGCTGAGGCTGCTGTGGGCCTGCCTGAGGTGGGATGACATGGCTGTTAAGCCCTCTGCTGCTGTAGGAACCACACGGAAAGGTGAGAACGTGCTGCACACTGACCTTTTTTACCTTTTCTTCCTTTGGCCATCTTCTCTGTGTTCCTTAGAGGACGCCTTCTTACATTAGTTTCTATTTTAGTTCAACTAATGTTTAGAGCTGCAATGATAAATCAATTAATCGATTAGTTGTCAACTTTTAAATTAATCAACTATTTTGACAATCGAATTAAATCTTTTAAGTTTCCAGCTTCTTAAATGTGAATATTTTCTAGTTTCTTCACTCCTCTGTGACAGTAAACTGAATATTATATATTTAGATTTATATAATTATATCTTTGAGTTGTGGGAAAAAAAAGACATTTGAGGACGTCATCTTTTGCTTTAGGAAACACTGATCGACATTTTTCACCATTTTCTGACATTTTATAGACCAGCTATTCGATTAATCGAGAAAATAATCAGCAGATTAATCGACAATGAAAATAATTGTTAGTTGCAGCCCTACTAATGTCATCTCTTCTCAGTCCCTCCAGAAAAACGTGATTATGCGATCGCATAATTCAACGCATAATCAGCCAAAGTCTGCATATTTATGCGGGGGCCACATTTTTTTCAAATATGCCGCACTTTCGCCGCATAAATTGCAGATTTCCACGCAAAATATGCAGTGCTCACATGATTTCATAATCCCCGCATTTTCGTTGCAAAAAGTCACATATATCTTAGGAGAAAGTTGAAAAATGTTGCGTTTACTTCACACATCATCGAAAAGCAGGGTGTTGGGGGAATCACTTCAAACCGCAGTTTTTGCAAGTTCCCGCAACTTCATTGCATAAAATTGCATAAATATCCCGCATATTCCATCGCATTTTTTAAGAAAACGTGCCGCATAATCAAGGATTTTTGCCCGCAACAATCACAAAAAAAGTCCGCATTTTTCTGGAAGGACTGTCTTCTGTTTCTGCCAACAAAACCTTGGTGTCTCCACCTTCCAATGCTGGAATGCTTGTAGTATTAGAACTATTAAATGGTTTCCATTTTAAATAATGTGCTGATACGTTTTCTTCTTGCCACAGAAACCACGGACACAGACGTCACCACAACAGAGATCATTAAACGAAGAGACGTGGGGCCTTACGGCATCCGCTCAGAATACTGCATCCGGAAGATCATCTGTCCCCTCGGAAACAGAGACACTCCCAAAGGTAAAAGCTAAACAGCAGAAACGCGCACACACACACACACACACACACACACACACACACACACACACACACACACACACACACACACACACACACACACACACACACACAAATATAGAAAAAGCAAATTAAAAGAATGACCCAGGTTGATTGCTTGAAGAGTTTTGACAACTTTTTTATATAGGTCTTAAATTTGATTCTCTTTCTGAGTAGAAACCCCCACTCCACAGAGGAAAGGCCTGCGCTCAAGCGCCTTGAGGCCCAAGAAGCATGAGCCAGCCAAGCTGACCGGGCCTGTAGCTGTGGAGACATGGGTGCCTGAAGAGGACCTGGAGCTGTGGGAGATCAGGGCCTTTGCAGAACGGTGAGAAACGCACAGCTAGCCTCCTCTGGCCTGTGGCCCCAAAAATTATTGTTTCGGGGAACACTGAATTATTCTGTTAGAGCACTGATTGACCCGACTGTCGCCTTTTCCCTGGATATTACAGAGTGGAGAGGGAGAAGTCCCAGGGCATCGATTCCTCCAAGACTGGCAGTAGTCTTAGGACGGCCGAGGATGTCAAGGCCCATTTGGAGAATCAGCTAAAACAGGCCAGACTGGCTGCTCAGCAGGTGGGAACACTGAGAACACACACACACACACACACGAACACACACACACACACGAACACACACACACACACACACACACACACACACACACACACACACGTACGTTTATATTTTCTTTCTGGCTTAACATTTTTTAAATGTATGTTCACACTGTACTCCAGAAGCATTTGTACAGTCCATTGTTTTGGCAACATTTAACCTAATCTTACTTTACTTTAATTTCTATTTCTGAAAATGTTGTATTATTATTGTTACAGAAACGTCTGGAGCAGAGACCGGGTACACCTGCCACCACTCCCACAACAACCACCACCACCACCTCGGCCAGCACTCCCAGTTCTCCCAGCACCCCAGCGTCCATGGGCCAGAGGACAGGTCAGGTCACATCTGGAACTAAAATGGTCCTGGCCTCCAAACTGGGCTCTCCTGTTCCCTTCCAGCAGGACAAAAACTTTCATCAGTCTTTTGCTTCTTGGGTCAAGCAGGGTCAGACCAACAACAGCTCAGGTAAGCCAGACCGAAAGACACAGATAAATGAGTCTTAATCCCATTAGAAATCTTACGTAGAATGGTGCAGAGTTGTGCGACTTCTAAGCCATCATCTTCTGTTAGCGGCAGGCAGACAAAACAACTTTGTCAGAAGATACTGTTTTTGGTTTCCCCCTTTTTTATCGTTCTTTGACAGTTATATCAGTTTGTCCGAAGTCAATTATTAGCATGAATTTCCACGTTATTTTTTGTTGTGTCAATTTCCCAAAATGGTAAATGTGATTGGCTTTGTGGCTTGTGGTGTCCACTTTTTATCCTGTAAAAACTGTATTTTCAATTTGAGTCCTTTCATATCCTAAAGGGATACAGGATAGCCTGTTTATCAGCAGAATCTAAACACATGGCAAAGCAAAATGAGTTTTGCATTTTGGCCTTGTATTGATCCTTATGTGCCTCGGAGAGGCAGGTTCATTTTTTTTCTTTTTATGGGATACATTGGACTTGTAGGATGGTAGAGTTACTGCTTTTTGACTCATCAGCCACCCTTAAAGCTGGGGGAGGCAGAATGCAAAAGTGCCCGGCAGAATTTGAAGTAGATTGAGACCTCCTCCTCCTGCAGCTCTCCCTCTCCCCTCTGTCCAGCCTCTCCCATCAGACGAGCACAAGCATATGCACCGGCATCACACAGTAACCTGTACTAGTATTAGTCATTCATTTCATGCCGATGCTTTTATATAGCGGCAGTTATATGATAATGACTGTCCTGTTGTCTTTGTAAAGGCCTTTGAGATGACATACAGTACTGTGTGTGATTCAAGGCTCTAGCTAGCTACATAAACATGAACTTGAATTAGCCGCAGCTTTTAGCTACCGGCTCATCTGCCGTGTTTTCTTGTGGATTTTATTCAGTGTAATAGTAACTGAAAAGTAAATAAAAAAAAAAAGGCTAATTGTTAAAGCATTAATCCAAAAATGTCAGCCCCGTTATTGTCAAACCTTCCAGTGGACACCACAGCTGTAGACTGGCTATCGCGGTGGCCCTTGTGGGTATGCGTGACTGCAGGTGGTGCATGGTGTGTCTTGCAGCCTCCATTGGCTCGGTGGCCACCGTGGCTAGCAGTATCACCACCTCAGAGCAAACCTTCCAGATCGCTGGCAGCCCAGTGACTGTGGCTGGCCAGGTCCTCGCCGCCAAACTCCCGCTCCCCGCTAACAGCAAGATTGTCACGCTCAACATGCCCACCGCTCAAGGAGGTAGGGAGCACGAGTGTCATCCATTTCCGCTGGTTTGTGCTTACAATTGCCTAAATGGATGGAAGAGTGTCCTGTGACTGGCGAAATCTGTTGGCACTGAGCATGGATGATTCAACCAGATTTTAGTTTTTTTTTTTTATTTATTTTTTTTTTTTGCTTTTATGGCCAAAAGAATGCAATTTTTTTTCTGAGTTGTGTAAAAGTGGTCCCATGAACTCAAGCTTTTTTAAATTGCTTTATAGATCTTCCCCACACACAGTGCATGTCTCGCCGCTGCTGTGCACCCTTGACCTGTATCGCTGCATGCACCCAATGCATATTTGCTTCTTTCCTCACGTAATCGTGCTTGTCAACAGGTATAGTCCAGCAGAAAGTCGTGGGCATTTTTCCCTCTGGGCCCCCTGCGAACCTTAGGACATACAGCACGCTACATCCTACGACTGGCAACCTCAACCTCAGAGCCACCACCTCCTCAACTACCCAGCCACAGGTCTTTTGTCCTTCACCATGTCCTTTTCACTGTTAACTTGAAGCTAGTAAAATATTAAGCACATTGATTGAGGATTTTACTTTTGGTTTTGTGTTCCAGGCCATCACAGCGGGAGGCCAAATACAGCCTGGCACGACGACGAGCCAGTCAGCGACCCCGTCTACCTCTGTGGGCACAGCAGCAGGCAGAAGTCCAGCAGTGGCTCAACAAGGTGTTCTGTCGAACTCATCATTTCTTTACATAAATAAATGTCTTCAGCTTTTGTGGCTCACGTTTTAAGCCCCGTTCAGACCAAAGATTGAAGATGAGACAAAACCGTTTTGGAACGTTGAAGGGAAAAGTTGTAGTGTTCTGAACTGGCCCGTCTCAGCTCGACTCAAACCGGCCGATGGTGTCACCTGCGACTCAGCCTGTCAAGTCGCCGGAGGCTGGTTGTAGAACGCAAGGGACGTCCCCTGTTTCAGCAGCCAATAGCGATGTCAGCTTGTAAAGTCGGCTACAAACTATAGAAATAAAATGATTCATAATCAATTTTATTTTCTATACAAACTGTCAACTGGTCGAAAGGGCAGAGTTTGAGACGGAGGCGCAACGACCGCCCGTAATATGGTCGAGCGATCTAGAGGGTGCTGAAAAGAGAGGGAGCAGCGATAGAACAAAGCATGGGTCGCATAAATAAAACGTTGTTTTCTCCGATTCATCATTAGAAATGCAACTGTAGTAAGTATCTCTGTAATGTTATACATTCATATTTAGATGCAAAACTGATATATCCAGCGCAGGGTTTCCTCTAGGATGAAACAGAACTGACACTTTGCTGCAACACAAACACACAAAGAGGCATATTTTCAGTTGTGATTGAACTGTATTTTTTTGTTACTATATAGGCCAACTTTGATCTTGACATATAGGCTAAGCATTCTGTAACAAATAACAATAAACCCACTATTAATGACATTATCTTAATGCAGTGTAACTACTTCAGCATGTAAATAATGCACCTCAAATACAAACGTTCTCCGACATGCACTCTAACAATGCAGCCCCTATTTCTGATACCGTGGGGGGCAGAAATGTTGCCGTGGGGGGCCGCCACGGTCAAATCAACAGAAAACACTGCAGCGACAAAAAGCCTGAAGGTCGGAACGGAAGTACAAAGAGTTGTTGCTATGGAGATGATACATCATCTCGTTGCATTAGTGTGAAATGGCAGGTTTTATAATGTTGCAGACCAGATTGTTGCAACTAGTTGCAAGTTTCAACCCGACTCGTCATGAATATTTGGTTTGAACTGGGTTTTACAAACATTCCTACTCTCTCCTCATCGCATCCAGGCCAACCTCAGCCGACTGTGACACAGACAGGTCCTGGTTCTACACCTGTACAGACGACTGCAGCTAAGAGAGCAGCAGGTGCTGCGCCATCACCTCATGCAGCCACCACAGCACCTGGACAGTCACCTGTAGCTTCCTCCCAGACCACCAGACCACAGCAGGGTCAAGTTAAACTCACTATGGCACAGCTCATGCAGCTAACGCAGGGTGCTCAGGTGAGGGCACATGTCTTTTCTTTTCTCCTGCAGAGAAAGTCTTTAAAATGTTTTAGTGTTTACTTGCTCTTGTACCTCATAACTTTGTTTTGAATGGTGATGTATAAAGAGAGAATTCTATCACTGTTAGCTGAAGGCAAGACTCCTTTTGTCTACAATGCTGCAGGGTGGAAACCCAGGTCTGACGGTGGTGATCCAGGGTCAGGGTCAGACCCAGGGACAGCTGCAAATCATCCCACAGGGGGTAACAGTCATCCCTGGTCCTGGTCAGCAGCTAATGCAGGCAGCCATGCCCAACGGCCAGGTCCAGCGCTTCCTCTTCACTCCCATGCCCCCATCCTCATCAGCTCCAACGTCAGCACCCCCTACGACCCCTCAAAACCAAATGTCAACTCCAACTCAAGCCAGAGCCCCTGCGCAAGTCCAGACGACCCCCTCAGCCCGAGGCCAAACCATAATGACGGCCCCTGTACCTACCCCTACACACATGCCAAGTTTGGCCCCCACAGTTCCTGTGCAAACCCAAGTTCCAGCCGCGACCCCATTATCAGTACCTGCACAATCTCAAATATCCACTCCTGTTCCTGCCCTGCCACACGTTGCAGCCCAGGCCTCCACACAGGTTTTAACTTCCACGCCAGCCTCTGTCCCTGCACAACCCCAGGTGGCAAGATCTGTCCCTTCCCCAGCACAAAATGCAGGCCCAGCTATGTCTCAGACACAAGTCTTTGCCACAGCCTCAACCCCTGCACAAAACCAAGTCCCAGCCATCGTGCCAACCCAAGTCTCCACCCCTACCCCTGGCTCATTTCCTACACAAACCCAAACTGCAGTGTCGAATCCTGTCCTGGGACAAGTTGCACCTCAAGCCCAGGTCCAGACACAGGCCTTCAGCCCCGCCCCTGCTTTAGCCCCCATCTCAGTCAAGGCGGCTGCCCATGTTGCTGCTACAGCAGCTGCTACTAACTCGGCCCAAATGCCTGCTTCTGCCTCTCTTCCCTCACCTGTCCAAGTTCCAACCCCTGCCCTTGCCCCCGTCTCTGCTCCTGTCATAGCTGTTGTGTCCACCCAAATTGCTGTCCCATCCCCAGCCAAAGCTCTAACCCAAATCCAGGCGACAGCCCCAGTTCACCTTCATGCTGCTGTGGCCAATGCTGTTGTCACACCAGTCACAGCCACCTCTACAACACCTTCAGTGCCAGGTAAGGAACCCGCCTCAATTCCCACAAACGATCTATCAATCTAGGGTTGGGTAGCGTTTGGGTTCTTTTAGATACCGGTGCTAAAATCATACTTTTAAAACTGTGCCGGTGCCTAAATGGTGCCTGAACCGATACTTTTAAAAAAAAAGAAGCGCACAAAACGATGACATGCCAAAGCCATATGGTCAAATTTAAATGATTTATTTAAATTATATTAACCCTGTTTCGGAGCACCAGAGAGCAACGCAAGCATTTAAGTTACACCGAAACGAGGCACTGAAATTTGCATCGTCATTCGCTCCGATAGATACCGGTCATTTAGGAAAGGTTTCGGTACCCAACCCTATGCAAATCGACAGCATTCTGTTTTGCCTACATAGGATGGTTGACTTTTTTATTCATTGATTGCTTCTCTTTACTTCTTCTGTACTCGTTCTGTTGTAGCTCTGACAGAGCTGAGGGCCACTCACCCCCAGGTTTGGACTCCGGCTTCATCTCAAGCTCAGACTCCAGTTCAGCCAGCTCAGACACCTGCATCAGTCTCCATACATTCACCCGTTTCCTCTCTGCCTCAAGCATCTCTTCCTTCTCAAGCTCAAGGACACGTCCAGCCCCCCACCGTTGTGTCCGTGCAGCAGGTCACTCAAATCCCAGTCTCAGCTGTGCAGGTTCATATGGGACTACCGGTCTCTTCTGTCGTTTCGACTGTCAGACCTACGCAGCCTCAGCTCCAGCCCCAAGCCCATTCTCAACTTCAACCCCAGCTTCAAGCCCAAATCCGTGCCCAGATTCAGGTCCAGCCCTTTGGCCAAGTCCAACAAATGCCACACATTCAAGCACAGGCCCAAAACCACCCCCAGGTCCGAGTTCAGTTTCAGCCACAAACTCAGCAGCCACCCCAAGCCCAGCTACAGCCCCTTGCTCAAAATCAACCTCAGGTGCAGTTTCAGTCCCAAACCCCCAACCAAACCTTGCCCCAGGTCCAGGTTCAGGCCCAGCTCCAATCAAGGGTCCAGCCTCAGTACCACCCCCAGGTACAGGCTTCATTTCAAACACCGGCTCAGACCCAACAGCAGGCTCACCAACAGCCTCAGGTTCAATCTCCACCCCAGGTTCAGTCTCAGGCCCAAACTCCGCTACAGAACCAGATCCATACCCAACTCCATCCCCAGGTTCAGGTCCAGTTCCAGCAACAGAGCCAGATTCACCCACAACCTCTGGCCCTGCAACAACCCCAGGTCCAAACTCAAGTCCAAACCCAGCCCCAGTTTCAAGTCCAGTCGCCGCAGCAGACCCAGGTCCAGCAACAGCTTCAGGTCCAAGCCCAACCCCAAGTCCAAGCTAAGCTCCAAGTCCAGTTCCAGTCTCCGAACAAAACGCAAGTTCAAGCGCAGCCTCAGCTTCAGGTCCAGTCTCCAATCAGACATCAGCTCATCACCGTTCCGGGTCTCCAACAGCCTGTCCAGCTTCTTTCAGCTCTGCCGCCCCACGTTGCTGCCCAGATCCAAGCCCAAATCCAGGCACAGGCGCAGCAGCAGGGCGGCACGGTTCCCCAGCAGATCAAACTGCAGCTGCCTATCCAGATCCAGCAGACAGGGGGGCAAATTCAGGCCCACCAGATCCAGAACATGGTGACCATACAGGCACCAGCGAGCGTCCAGGAGCAGCTCCAAAGGATGCAGCAGCAGCAGCAACAACAGCAGCAACAGCAACAACAACAGCAACAACAACAACAACAGCAACAACAACAGCAGCAGCAACAGCAGCAGCAACAACAACAAAAACCAAAGAAAAAGAAACCCCAAGAGGCTAAAAGGGAACAGAAAGAGCCGATTCTGCAGGCCGTTAGCCCCGGAGATGGCATGCAGAAACAGGTGTGACTCGCAATTCACAATGATTCCTTTCTTACAGCGTCTAGAAACTTTTAACATTAACAGAAAGTGTTTTTGTTGTCAGGTGGTAGTGAAGCAGAATGCTACAGCAGAACAGCTGAAACAGAGGAAGAGCCTGGCTGCAGCTGAGCGAGAGGAGAACCAGAGGTTTGGGACTTAATAATCACAGAAATGTGTCGCTTTATGATCAAAGTTTATATGTCCTGTGGATGACAGTAGTATTTATGTTTTTAGTTGACCTTTATTTTACCAGAAATACTCCCGTTGAGTCCGGGCCAAGACAGCAGCATAAAAAGTTTCACATAAAAGAACAAACGACAGACTTAAAACGGAAAATTACATAAAACAATGAATTTGTAATGTTCAGTAACAGGACATGTACATTAAGTGGTCAAATAGTCCTTTTAACCTGTTTTTATAATCTTTCAGGCATAAAATAAAAGTATGTTCATGGTATTGACTGCTTTTCCCTCCATGTATCCAGATATATAATCTTACTGAGTTTCTTCCCCATAACTGCACCACCAACTGAACAACAATGACTCTAGCGCCCTGCTGTCTTCTGTTTTACAGGATGATAGTGTGCAACCAGGTGATGAAGTTCATCCTCGACAAGATTGAGAAGGACGAGAAGCAGGCAGCTAAGAAGAGAAAGAAGGAGGAGGTGGTTGAGCAGAAACGCTCCAAGCAGAATGCCTCCAAGCTGACTGCACTGCTGTACAAGCACAAGGAACAGCTGAAGGCAGAGATCCTGAAGAAGAGGGCACTGCTGGACAAGGAGCTGCAGCTGCAAGTACAGGTTAGCACACAGTCTGCCTTCATAAGATGGTTATGTATAGAGTAGTCTGGATCAATGGAACGTACAGCTCCTCTGTTCACCCTGTGTTTTGAGCGCTCTGTTTTAGTGAGTGAGGCATCACACTTCTAGCCCATCACTGATAACACTGGTCTATTTAAAATGAGGCTCACGTTACTGTATTGTTAGTTAACTTCATTTAATATTTGATGTGGTGTTTCCTTTGTGGGCTGCAAATGTTTCACCGAAAAAAGTTCCTTGACATCACATATCTTGTCTCCTTCTCAGGAGGAGCTGAGGCGGGACATAGCCAGGCTACAAAAAGAACAGGAGAAAGCCAGAGCTGCCATCGTCCAGGCTGCTGCAGCAACTGTCAAGGCAGCGTCTTCCCACTCCTCCCATCCCTCCCACTCCTCCCATCCCTCCCACGCTACACATTCCTCTCACAGCACCCACACGGCGGCCTCGCCATCCTCGTCCCATAAACGGAAGCGGGAAGAGGAGAGAGACAAAGACCGAGACAAAGACCGAAGCAAAGACCGGGACAGGCATCATGAGAAGAAACGGGACCGGGATAAGGATAAGGACCGAGACAAATGTAGAGACAGAGACAAAGACCGAGACGGGGATCGAGAGAAGGAGAGAGACCGAGAGCGGGACAGACATCGGGACAGAGACAAGGACAAAGACAGGGACAGAGACAAGGACGGAGATTCCAGCTCCTCAAAACACAAAAAGAAGAAGAAGCTCTCTTCTACCTCAAAGGATCACAAGAAGGACACCAAATTGTACTGTATCTGCAAAACTGCCTACGACGAGTCAAAGTAAGCTTCTGGAAAAACACACACCGTTCCTCGTGATAGAGAGGAACAGCCACTCCCATCCGGTGGACCTCACGGGACCTTATTTCGGGAAAGCATATGTATGGTAGTGAACGGGAAAAGATCCAGTTTTTAAAAAATGTTTTTGCAACTTTTTTTTTTTTTTTCATTTTGCAACTGAAGAAAGTAGGGCTGCTCCCTCTTAGTCGATTAATCGCTCGTTTTGGTCTTAGTCAACTTATATTTCTTTAGTCCATTAGTCATGTCTGATGCTGTTTTCATGCTGAATGACTTATTTCCAAGAAACGTACGAGCTCATCTCTGGTAAACACAAGAATTGAAGTGGTGCTTTTAGCATGGCTCTTTGCGGAGAAACTCAGATTTACAGATCTGCCGATTAAATCAACTCAGCTGAATAGTGAATAGAGTGTTAGTCGACTAACAATTTCTTCAATCGAGCACAGCCTGTAGAAGAAAGTCACAGTTTGTCAGGTTTGTTGTAGTACCGCTTGGTTTTCTGTTAAACCGCTCAGTGAACTACATCTCTCGTCTCCCACAATTTATGTCGACTTGCTCGCTAGCTAGCTAGCTTAGCTCTGCTCCACAACACATGTAACGTCCGCCTATCTGCTGTGTTTTATCCAGCGGTGTTTTATCAGCCGAGAAGCGAGAGAACGAGCGAGAGCCGTTGCTCGTGTCAGTAACTTTACATCCCGGTCCAAAACACATCGTAGCTCCAGAGAGACGTCACTTATGTGGCATCTGGGCGAGTAGGCTTTCTAATTGCGTGTTTTCACAGACTAATACTTCAACAGTTTTATGACAGACTTTCTTGACTTGCAAAATTGTCTTTTAAATTTCCAAACCTCATGTGTAATTCATGGCTCAATTCGATTAACTCATGGCTCAATTCAAACGGGGTTAATTCACTAACCGTACCAATTGTTTCCGAATTAGGGGTCCCGTGGTGGTCAGCTGGAAGGGGAGGAACTTCGCCTCTCTACTGTATTACAACATTTCACTGCAACGAGTGTGGCCGGGTTAGCTCAGTTGGTAGAGCGACCTGTAACGGTTTCCTGCATGTCTCCCCCCCCCCCCTCTCTCTCACCTTTCATGTCTCAGCTGTCCTATCAATTAAATGCGGAAATATTTAAATACAAAATAACAATGTTAACATTTCGCTGCAACACACTCGTGATGTCGTCATGTAGATTTAAGTGGGACAAGAATTAACCATCTTTCCTCCTCTTAGGTTTTACATAGGGTGCGACCTGTGCTCCAACTGGTTTCATGGCGCGTGTGTTGGCATCACCGAGAAAGAGGCCAAGAAGCTGGAGGACTTTGTGTGCAACGACTGTAAACGTGGTCAGGAGGGAGGAAGCAACGAGGAGTTGTACTGCATCTGCCGGACGCCGTACGACGAATCACAGTATGGCTCCTCCTAAATACAGTCTTGTATAAAGTACTTGAAAGCAATACTTGAATAAAAGCACAAGTATCTTACCAGACTTTGGTAGAAGCTAAAGTCACCTTTTAGAATATTACTTGAGTAAAAGTCTTAAAGTATGTATAGGATATTTACTGTACTTGAGTATCAAAAGTCATTTTCTGATATTAAATGTACTTAACTATTAGAAATAAAGGAAAAGTAAAGACAAACTTTGATAATGAAGTATATTGTGGCTTCCTTATAGCAAAGCCTAGTATTCAGGGTGTCCACACCATAGATATAGAACAATATATCTATGGTCCACACCTTCTTAAACATCAAATTCAAAGTCTGACATCAACAGAGAGAAAAACAGAAACAGAAAGTTTTTGTTCACTCCAACGTACCAAAACATTTCTTGCAAGTAACGAAGACTCTGAGGGGAAAAGTAGTGGAGTAAAAGTATACATTTTATTTAGGAAACGTAGTGGAGTGAAAGTTTTCAATAATATAAACAACGACCTAAAGTACAGATACGTGAGAATTCGACTCAAGTACAGTAACTAAGTATTTGTACTTTGTTACATTACAACACTGCCTAAATAACACAACTGTCGTCCGCTTCATACATATCGTCACCTTCCTAAAATAATGGCTTGAGTCATTTTTTCAGGTTTTTCAGAAAACACAAAAAACTGAATGGCACATGAAGTCACATGCTTGACATACACCATTATACTAAAGGTGTAGAATCACATGACCTGTTCACCTGAGGATGTAGGCAGGTTTACCAGAGGTGGCCAGCACCATGAGGAGATGATTTAGACAAAAAAAATATATTTTTTTGTCAAAAAATTACTTAGGCCATTATTTTAGGAAGGTGACGATATGGAACCTTTTCATTGGTTCGCACTAACTGCCATGTATCATCCCCCACACAGATTTTACATCGGCTGCGACCGCTGCCAGAACTGGTACCACGGGCGCTGCGTCGGCATCCTGCAGAGCGAGGCCACTCACATCGATTTGTACGTCTGCCCGCAGTGTCAGTCGACAGAAGACGCCATGACGGTCCTCACGCCGCTCACCGACAAAGACTACGAGGGGTTAAAAAGAATATTACGCTCGTTACAGGTATGGAACCCACGGGTGTCAGGCTCTCGTTAACTCACCGTTTCCTCTAGGTTCATTTTGTAGTGGCGGCCCAGCATGGCAAGATTTCTGCCACCACGGTATCAGAAATAGGGCTGTACAAAAAATGTAGTTGCTGTTGCCTTTTTAAATGATCCTGCCGACATAATGCACATAAGGCTGGCGCTCACATTGCAATTTAACAACAAGTAGAACTACTCAGAGGTTATTGGGCCCGTCCAGTTTAACTCCACATACTGTTGTGTTGATGGAGTTTGTTGTCAAAACGTTCGCTTTCTTCCGAGTCGACTATTAAACCAACAGCTCCACCAAAAACCTCACGGTTGTTATTCAGACAGACTTGCCCCCACTGCTAAAAAAAAAAAATCCTAAAGGAAACACTGTAACTTATAGAATATTTATTACATTAAATGTAAAAGCAAGATTAAAAAAAAAAAAGTGCTTAACAAGGAAGAAATGTAAATAACACGAAGCAGTTAATGAATGAAAATGACCAAATTCAAAAACACCCACGGTTCGGTTCCTATCACGGTTTTAGGGTCACGGCTTTCGGTTCTGTACGGTTCTTGTTATTTTTTTCTTTTAATCTTTAACACTCCAGAAATGTACTTCAGCATATGATATATAGCTTAATTATCCACAATGTAGGATACAGTATTAAATAATAATATATAGTTAAATCATGTAATCATGCACAAACTTGAATTTGACTTGACTTTAAGCACATTATTGATATCTCTGAGGAAAGCGAGGTGAGATTTAGATACAGCAAGAGGGAAGACGACGATGATTTCACCACACGGGGGGTGGGGGGTGGTGGGGGGGGCTGAGCAGCCCCGCCCGCTGCAGAGAGCCGACAGGATTGAAACAGCAGCAGCGGCTTCAGAGTGAAAATACGTTACAGCGTACATTGATCAGAGTTTTTTTGTGATTTTTGCGGGAAAAATCCTTGATTATGCGGCACGTTTTCTTAAAAAATGCGATGGAATATGCTATATATGATATTTATGCAATTTTATGCGATGAAATTGTGGGGAGCTTGCAAAAACTGCAGTTTGATGAAACAGAGAAAGTGAAGTTCATGTCGCGTTATTACGTCACTTCATAACATTCCCATGGCAACAGGCGAAAATGGCTGCTCTTGTGTGAAGTAAATGCAACATTTTTGAACTTTCTGCTAAGATATATTGTGTGACTCATTTGCAACGAAAATGCAGGGATTATGAAATCACGCAATTTATGCGGCGAAAGTGTGGCGTATTTGGAAAAAAATGCAGACCCCCCCCGCATAAATATGCGGCCTTTGGCTGATTATGCGTTGAATTATACGATTGCATAATAACATTTTTCTGGAGGGACTGCTTGATGTTAAAATGTATACAGGTTGGCAGGACGGTCTGAAATGTTTTGCGCCGTCTTTCGCTGTACGTTTTGTTGGTAACTTGTCCACGCCTCTTCTTTCGCGCGAAAGGGAAACACTCTTTCTGAGGTCGCATACGGGCGCCTGACGGGCACGAGGATACATGGCGCATGCGTCGAACCGTGCGACACACGCACGCTCCGAACCGAGACAAGCGCACCGAACGGTTCGGATGGTTTTTCATGAACCGTACCACCCCTACTAGTATAGTATAATAAACACTAGAAATGGATCATAACAAAGACTTCACGTGAAATATTTGCCTTTTGAAGTGACTTTCTTCTGTAATATATATCCATCTTTTATGACACTAACTAGCTTCTTTCACGTGGCCCTGTGTTGTGTATAGTGGATATCATAAAGTAGTCGTGGAACATGTCCTGCAATATACAATAATGTCATTATTACATTTCATCTCTTCAAAGCGCCGGTGGTGGAAACGTATGTTAGGCATGGATGAAATTAAAAAAGAAATTGAAGTTAGTGTATTCATTTTATGGCCTCTACTCAACCCCCTAATGATCTTTTAGTAACACAGATAAATATTATAAGGTCTTATTGTTGTCAAAAGGCCTGGAACTGTACTCTCAAATATCTTGAGGAAATAATAAGAATAAATTAGAGATTTTATATTAACTTCGAGGACATCGCTTCACTCTCAACACAGTTTGCTTTACAACCAGAAAACCTAAGAAACGTCCAGATGCATCGCGAGAAATTCTGCAAATAATGTATAGTCTTTCTGGGTTTTGGTATTCTTGGTACTCATGTTAAAAAATGTGTCTTTTATTCAACAGTCTCATAAAATGGCATGGCCGTTCCTTGAACCGGTGGATGCCCACGACGCTCCGGATTATTATCGTGTGATCAAGGAGCCAATGGGTGAGGACAAATCAAAACGATTTTTTAATGAGTGGCTTTTCTTCAACCCTGGCAAATGGCCAGATCAGTAATAACACAGTAAACACGAACAGACAGTCTGTCTAAATGCTGAATATAGCAAAGAGTCCATATACAGTTAGTGCAAATATTTGTCTAGGTAGTGAAGTAGATCAGTAATAACACAGCATACATGAAAAGACAGTCTATATGAATGATTATTTCAAACTCAAATAAGACTAACCTGGTAGAACTCCCAAGTCAGGAGAGATAAATGGGTCCTGATCCACGTGCTGCATCTTGGCACCTGATATTACACACACACACACACACACACACACACACACACACACACACACACACACACACACACACACACACACACACACACACACACACACACACACACACACACACACACACACACACACACACACACACACACACACACACACACACACACACACAACCGTCTGTGAAAGGTGGGAAGACTAGAGCTTTGATTATCTTTACCCAAAGTCAGTTGGACCCAAGTCAACCTAGCCGGGCTGTGAATTCTTGAATTTCCCCCGGGCTTGAATCGGGTTGGGTGCACACAGTTTTCCCAGTGTTTAAATGCAGACCTTATAGGTTAATTTAATAAGTAATGTATGGGCTGTGTGACCCTTTTACAGTGGAAATTTGGGTTTTTGATCAGGCCGGGGCAAAAACTGCTGCCACGGTTCAGGCTCGGGTTAGGCTTAGACAGAAACTATGCTGGTTCATGTGGGGTGGGGCCCGATCATAGCCCTTAGGCACACACACTTTCCCTAAAATGCTGAAATAATCCAGATAAAAAGATTAAAATCGCTCTACATGCTGTTTTTATTTCATGATATTTTGGATTGTAGGAAATGTTACGTGCGTTGTGTAAATAAATCCACCATTTCTCTGTCCCTTGTAGACTTCTCCACGATGGAAACCCGGTTGCAGAAGCGACATTACCACAAGCTCACGGAGTTCGTGGCCGACGTGACCAAAATCTTCGACAACTGTCGCTATTACAACCCCAACGACACGCCCTTCTTTCAGTGTGCCGAGGTGCTCGAAGCCTTCTTTGTACAGAAGCTTAAAGGTTTCAAAGCGAGCAGGTAAGGTCAGGTGCTCTTACTCGTGCGGACTCTGGAGGTTCCTAAGTTTCTCTCTTCCTTTTCCCATGCTAATGTTTGTGTGTTGTAAAGCGTTGACGCTGGCCTCACCGGCTGTCATGTCAGTCTTGATTTATGCCTATCATTCACTTTTTACTTTTGTTCATATCACCGGCATGTGTAGTATGTGTTATTTTGCAGTAGAATGTGCTTTACTTGTAGACTAGAGTTGGCTCTAAACTGTCACCGTTGCTTGGCCCTACTAAAACCAACCGAGCTGACACAAATTTAGACAATTTGTCCGATGTCTTAACCGAACTTTAGCGCCGTGTGACGTTATCTGTATCCGTGTGCCATCTTGCATTTGTGTCTGTTCACCTTTGCTGCATGCCTTTGATTTATGCCATCCCATTTTCTTCTTTCTTACAGATTGTCAGATTCTTAAGTGGGCCAGTCTAGCTGGAGTCTGGACTGGATGCTGGGGTCTTTAGTAATAATGACTTTCTGTTTCCAGAACCGCAAAAGAAAACACATTAACAATGAAAAAAAAACACGCACACAAACACCAAATGGGCTTTCGAGTAAACACCACCAATTTAACATGTTTGGTAACCATAACAATATTCAGTTTAATCACAGAATGGCAGCCATGTTGACTTGCGTTTATCATGTAATCCAGGGACATGCTTTCTTCTCATCATTTCCTTCAATTTGGCCTTTTTTTCAGTCCATCACAGTAGCTAAGGGTGTTTTCAGAGGGATTTTAAATGCATTTTAGTTCCTAACTTGTATTTATTTTCTGTTATACATCTGAGTTGGATTGGATAATGTCTTGACCTTTTTGGATATAAAAAAAATATATATATAAAGCTGCATATTTTATTACACAAAGATATTTATGAGATGCTTTGTACGTTACATCCCTGTTGAGTTTGATTGAGCTGGTTGTTAAGGTGGTTGTCTTGAATGTACATACTTTTTATCATGTACAGTGGTTGTAAGATATATCTAACACTGTTTGAATGTTTTAAATAATTATGAAACAAATCCTTTTAGATAGTATTATTTTATAAGACTAAAATGTACTACAAAGAGTCAAGCATTTGAGCTCGTCCTGTTCCTAACTTCACAAAGTAACCTCAGTTTTTATTAGTTGTGGAAAGTTTCTTCAAGTAATAAAGGCATTCCCAATAAATAACACCCAACATGGCTGCAGGATCGACCCATTTGCATCCTCTGTGTCTTTTATTTTGTCGAGATGTCACAACAATAAACAAAAAAGCGAAAGGGCTCTCAACTTTCCCCTCTCTCTGCATTCTGTAGGTCTCATAACAACAAGCTACAGTGTTCGTCAGCCTCTTAGAGAGCATCGCACATTGGTCAGACAAAATGCACTTGCCAAGAATATGGCTTTTCTGAACTGTAACTCTGTGACAGACTCTGCCTCACGCTGCGTTCGGGATCCGCTCCTGACGGTGCAACCAGCACTGCTGCTTTCACAGAACTGTTCAGGCAGAGCTGCCTTTTGCCCCTGTTTTCAGCTCTAAAGGGACCTTTTTTGGGACCTGTCTTAATCAGTGGGACTGTACTGAGGAAGCGTGAGCAGCTGAGGCATTTCAGAAGAAAGTTTACCTCGAGGAAAAGACTCTAAAGGAGCTCTCATATTTCCACGTTTTATTATTTAGATCTCAGTCTGTTTTTGTTTGTTTGTTTTTTTGTTAAAAAAAAATCCCCTCAGGCCATCCTTGTATTCATCATGTCCAATGAGAAATAAGAAATTGAATACTGACATACAATGGCTGAGTTTTACGGAGCATATTGTGTCAAGAGTTGTGTGTCTAAATTCGGATATGTGGAACAATGTTTTTTTAGTTTTTTTTCTCTCCCATTTCCTCTCATTGTTGAGTCTGAAGTGGCATGAAAGACAGTTGTACTAAATAAGTGGACATCAGTAGTCTGCTTGGTTAAACTTCTATAACCTACTGAAAGTACAGTAATGACATATTGTAGATGGATGGCTCTGCAGTAGTGACTGACCGGGAATCATGAAATTATGTATTTGTAAAAGGAAAAAAAATAATATTGTCAGATTTTCACTTGATTTCTTTTTCTTTTTTTTGTATTACATCTGAAGAAATATTGATGTATATGGAACTTAATAAAATAGAAAAGACTGATTTCTTCCTTGTGTGTTTGTGGCAGACGGTGACACATGGGTATGGAATGACATTTTATTCAACATTAAATAAAAACATACTGTAAATGAATAAATATGCTTAAGGAATACATCCTGGAATAAATAAATGTGACAATACATATATGAAATAGTCAATATAGTTAAATAATTTTTTTCGGAGGATGTTTTTCAAAGGACGTATGATGTAAAAGTCCCCTGAAATAAATAAAAGTAGTCATTAGAAAAAGGTCAATTTTTAAATAAAACCTATTATTTTTGGGGCTTTTTTGGATAGGACAGCTGAAGACAGGAAAGTGGTAGAGAAGGGGAATGACATGCAGCAAAAGTCCGTGCGTTGGAATCGGACCCCGCCCCATTTGTTTATTGAACTATATTGACATTTATATATTTACAGTTATATTTTTATTTTGTCATTTATTTATTTCAGGATGTATTTCATAGGCTTATGTATGTATTTATTTTTCATTATCTCAAAAACCGTTCTATTGATAGTATGAGCTGATAAGAATAAAACCATGTGTTCAGAAAGATGCATTTATTTGCCGAACAACTAAATATTTAAAAAGTAGCCGGTGTAATTTAAGATTTCAGATTTACAAAATAGCTATAATAGAAACATTTACTTAGTTACATGGAGGTTGGTTTTTTTGGGACCGTTTAAACCATTTCCCTGTAGAGTAGCATGACACTAAAAATGCGCCGATCCGGGAACAGTTCATCCCTCGCAAACGTCCACTGAAAAAAATATAAAGACGACCCAGAAAACCGACCCAGAGTCGGATTTAACCATAGAATTGAAATCACACGGAGATATCGCGATGCTACAACGTAGTGACGACATATCCCGTGAGCCCCTGTGATTTTTTGAAACGTTCCAATGAACGGAGGCGGTTGGATGCTTTTGCTCGAACGGCCCAATCAGGAGGCTTTGTTGCAGGAATTTAAAGGTCTGTGCGGCACTTTCTGGGTACCATAACCTTTGCGCGAGGATCAGGTAAGCTCGTGTCAACTGCTTATGTAGTTTATTTAAAATAATTTCATTTTATATTTGAAAAATATACGTTTTTTCCATGTTTTTATGTGTTGTGCTAGCTATTTCCAACTTGAGCCAGCTGTCAGTAGGCCTATTTTTACTGTCAAACCGACGGTCTGCTTAGCTAGCTAGACATGTTGGTCATTCGCCTCACGAGGCACCTCGAAATAACTTTTCTTTTTAATTTTGTGCAGGGATAACACCACCAGACTTCATTTTAAACTGCTGCTACGCCTCCTTGTCACTTGAAAATGTCTGAAAACGTCGAACGTCTGAGCAAGTTCAAGAACAAAGGCAAAGATGCCAATGTGAGTTTACTCGAACAAGTATTGAGTTTGGCATCATATCAGCATCGTTGTCAACGAGTTTTGTTTGGAAAAAAAAAACCAAAAGTCTGACTTAATTTTTAAATGAACGCAGGAACTTCGACGCAGGAGGGTGGAGGTGAACGTGGAGCTCCGCAAGGCGAAGAAAGATGATCAGATGTTCAAAAGAAGAAATGTGGCTGCGTTTCCTGACGATGCGACTTCTCCTCTTCAGGAAAGAACCCAAAACTGTCAGGTAGGCCTTTTTAATGTTTAATCTATTGTTTAATCTATTGCAAGAATTCAGTATTTATATCCAGGGGGTAAACCAAACCCCCCCCCCCCCAGTTCCAAATAATGTCGGTTCTCCAACCCTATAGTCCTGCAAAAACAGGCAAAGAAAAAGGACTTTACTCAGCAGCTCTATTGTGATCTTTGACTGTTGGTGTTACTGAATTGAAATATATATTTGTTCCTGCATTGATACCGTACCAAATTTTGATTAGACAAATTTGAGCTGCAAACATTTTATTTATTAGTTGGCAACTAATTTTTCTTTTTTAAGAAAGTAAAAATTCTCTTGATTCCAGCTTCTTCATTACGATAATTTCATGTGATGCAATGACCATGTTAAGGTGCTATGGTAGAGGGAGTGCAGTGATGGTTGTGCAAAAGTGAACAGTGCAGGGATTGAACAGTGCAATAGCTTATAAACTATGAAAAGACAAGAATGTAAACATAATAGAATTGCTTGACAAACAAAATAATATACTTTAAGAACAATATATCTAACTGGGAATAGGTTATAAGATGTAGATGTTATGACCACAGTCCAGATTGTGTAGGAGGGCTAATGTAGCCTGTAAGACAGTCGGGTGTACACAGTTTACTGACCTTTTTTAACAAACGACTAATCAAGAAAATAATCGACAAAAATAATCAATATTTGCAGCCCTAAAACAAGAGGAGGAATCGGTGCAACACCATAAACTCCACCCTCTAGTTACTACAGTTAAACCAACTCATTACTTTCTAAAAGTATCTATAAAAGTTTAAACATTCATAAACTAGCAGGGATATTGCCTTTGTTTTCATGTAATGTAAACCCATTCATGTTCACCTCCTGTGTATGCTATATTTTATTTATTTTTTAAATCATTGCTCATGTTGTGACCATTGGCAGGCCTTCAGACAGTGGACAGTTGAAGAGATTCTCACAGGAGTGAACAGCGGTGATGCTGAGTCTCAGCTCCAGGCTACACAGGCTGCACGGTAATAACAACTCATCAAATGTCTCAAATTGAGCTTTACTGCACCTTAAAGGAACACGCCGACTTATTGGGACTTTAGCTTATTCACCGTATCCCCCCCCCCGAGTTAGATAAGTCCATACATACCCTTCTCATCGCCGTGCGTGTTGTAGATGTGTCTGACACCCACACAGCTAGACTACTGCTCCCAATAAGTGACAAAATGACAAATTTTTTTGCTTCCCGATACCTGAACTTGCGTATCGGCAGATGCAGAGTACCGATCCAATACCAGTGTGTCCTATATTTTATGTTTTTAACAACTGTATACCGCTATCCCTGTATGGATGTGATATTATTTCTATCTTTGTTGGTCTTTTTCAGGTTTAACTCTTTGTGAAACATGAACAAATGCAAACAATGAATGCCACCGAACTTTCTTTTATTCTCCAGTTTGTCAGTCAGTTATAACGGAAAAGGAAAAAAAATACTTTAACGTAGATTTTCTTTAGGGCTTTATTACGTGGTATCGGATTGGTGCATAAACTCCAGTACTTAACAATACCAGCGTTTTTAGGCAGTATCTGAGCCAATAACGATACCGGTATCGGAACCTCTCTAGTACAAATAACAAGGTCCCATGAGACAGACATCGTCTAACTGAATACATACTGGGAACTATATTCTCAGAAGGCGAAGCTCTGCTACTTGGGCAGAGTGATCAGTACCTGAAAATCACCGTTGTTACTCTCTGCTCCTCACCACGGGGCTTCTCAGGTGCTGCGAGCAAATCACTCCGCCCAAGTAGCAGTGCTTTGCCTTCTGAGAATATAGTTCCCAGTATGTATTTGGTTAGAAGATGGCTGTGTCTCATGTGACCTTGTTATTTGTACATGCTGCAACTATACAAATCACAACATGTAAATAGGAAAACGTTGGCGTCATTTTGTCACTTACTGGGAGCAGTAGGCTAGATGGAGCCGCTTACCTCCAGGATCTGTGCTAAGCTAGGCTAGATGGAGCCGCTTACCTCCAGGATCTGTGCTAAGCTAGGCTAGATGGAGCCGGTTACCTCCAGGATCTGTGCTAAGCTAGGCTAGCAGTGGGTGCGTCAGACAGAGTTACAACACGCACAGAGATGAGAAGGGTATGTATGGACTTATCTAACTTTGGGGGATACGGTGAATAAGTCCCAAGTCAGCATGTTCCTTTTTTTTAAAGACTACTACTGACTGCCATGATGACTCAATGCTTACTGTACTTTTTCCTGAATGCAGTAAACTTCTGTCTCGGGACAAGAATCCTCCCATTAACCAGATGATCAGTGCTGGCCTGATCCCCAAGTTCGTCGCCTTCCTGGGGCGGGCAGACTGCCATCCAATCCAGTTTGAGGCTTCCTGGGCTCTGACCAACATTGCCTCTGGGACGTCCGATCAGACAGCAGCAGTTGTTGAGGGCGGGGCCATTCCTGCCTTCATCAGCCTGGTCACATCCCCCCACCAGCACATCAGCGAGCAAGCAGTCTGGGCCCTGGGAAACATTGCTGGTAACTGGCAGAATTTATTGTGTTTTGTATATTGTTTGGCGATAAGCAAAGGTCGTAAATTAATTTTTAATTTTCCCCTCCCCCCTATTTAGGTGATGGATCACCTCTTAGAGACAGGGTCATCAAGCATGGAGCTGTGGCCCCTCTGCTCACTCTGCTGGCAGTTCCTGATCTGTCTGTATTACCTGTGAGTATTCTTTTTTTTAATCATGTTACATATCCCCTGTATTTGTTTTTAATCCTGTATTCTCAGAGCAGTGGTCTTGAAATGGTCAAATGTATTCGCTCACTGCCCACTAGAGGGTGCTGTGACTCAACCAAATGCTGCTCAACATCAAACTGAGGCCTGTCCTTCTCTTGTACTTGATTTTCTTTGCAGACCGCGTACCTGAGAAATGTTACATGGACGCTGTCTAACCTTTGCCGCAACAAGAACCCCTCCCCCCCGATGAGTGCGATCCAACAGATCCTACCCACTCTGGTTCGTCTTCTACACACGGATGACCAGGAGGTGTTGGCCGACGCGTGTTGGGCCGTTTCATACCTGACTGATGGCTCTAATGACCGCATCGAGGTGATAGTCCAGGCTGGCCTAGTTTCTCGCCTGGTGGAGCTGCTTGGAAGTGAAGTGCTCCCCGTCATTGTACGTATACAATCGTTCGTTTATTTATTTTTTCTGTTGGTGCTTCTGATGTGTACATCAGAAGTGATGGTTTATTCTTGTAGAATAACTCCTTATTTCCACCCTTTTCTTCCCTCAGACCCCAGCGCTGCGTGCCATCGGCAACATTGTGACCGGTACAGACGAGCAGACTCAGGCGGTGCTGGATGCCGCCGCCCTGCCCATGTTCCCGAAGCTGCTGCGCCACAAAAGAAACAACATCCAAAAGGAGGCCGCCTGGACTCTGTCCAACATCACAGCAGGGAAGGACACCCAAATCCAGGAGGTCATCAACGCAGGCCTCGTTCCATACATGGTCAATACGCTTGTGGAGGTAAGGCTGTGATTATTTACAACAAAAAATCACCAGTTATTTTTTTGTGTTTTTTTTTTTTTGTTTTTTGTTTTTGGACAAGACATTTTAAAGATATCACCTTTTTGATTTTTGGGATGGACAGTTTTACCTAGTTTCTGATATTTTATAGACTCAACAATTATCACTTAATGGAGAAAATATTGAAGATTATTCATTAGTTGTAGCCCTGGTTGGTAGGGGTGGGAATCACCAGAGGCCTCACGATACGATATCATCACGATACTTGCGTCATGATACAATATTATTGCGATTTATATATTGCAATATTCTGCGATAAATTGCAATGTATTACCTTTTTTCCAACTTCAAATTTTTCCCAATTTCAAATGATGTCCCCAAAAGAAACCTTGGTCAACATCTGTTTTATCTAAAAAGATACATTTCTCTGTCTGTTCATCTCACTTAAATTTTATTGCTGCAAAATGGGATTGTCAAGCAGACTGACCAACACACGTATAATAAAAGATCTGATACTTGGCGTCTGTGTATCGATACAGCATTGCCACGGAAAATGCAGCAATACTACGCTGTATCGATTTTTTTCACTCGTGCAGAGCTTAAATTTGGCCTGGACACTGGTCTCGAACCCAGATGTCTACATTACTCATTTCTCTAAACCTTTCAGGACTAGGTGGCTGATCCTGTCCCTTCTCTTTTCTCTGCAGGGTGACTACAAGACTCAGAAGGAGATTGTGTGGGCTGTTACCAACTTCACCAGTGGGGGCAACGTTCAGCAGGTGGTTTACCTCGTTCAAGCCAATGTGCTGGAGCCTCTTCTGGATCTGCTGTCCTCAAAGGACAGCAAAATTGTCCTCGTCATCTTGGACGCCATTACCAATATCTTCATGGTGAGTGCCTTTTCATGGGAAAATGGAGATGTGTGTTGCCTGATCTCATAAGTCCAATTTTATTTATCATTGGATGTGACAAGATGGCTGTGAAATCCTTCTGCTGGTGTGTGTGTTTTTCCTACCAGGCCGGGGACAAAATTGGGGAGTCGGACAAGCTGAGTCTCATGATTGAAGAATGCGGGGGACTGGACAAGATTGAGGCTCTGCAGTCTCATGAGAACGAGATGATCTACAAAGCATCCCTCAACCTGATTGAGAAATACTTCTCTGGGGAGGTAAGTGTCTTTTTGAACTGGATTTAAGAAAAAACAAACAAAACTTAATGTCCATGAGTGGTCTTACTGATTTTTACTTTTCGGTTTCCTTTTTTAAAGGAGGAGGAGGTGCAGTCTGTGGTCCCAGAAGCTACCAATGACGGATATGCATTCCAAATTCGTGAAAACGAGAGCACTTTCCATTTCTAGATCACTTTCTAATACCTCTACTCTCACCTGTACTGTACCCTCTTTGCTACTGTTTGTCCTTTTCTTCATGTAACTGTTATCACTGTTTTTGTATGTATTGTACATACTGTTTTATTATGACAAAACGTGATTGTAAATAAAGTTGTCAGATCATGTTGTTTTCACCATCAAGGGTATTTACTTTGTGTTGAATCTGTCTGTAATTACTAAATAGTAATTTTCTTCCCTTCACAAAAAGTGATATTTCAGTAGTTCATCTTTCTGTGTGTTATGTGATTAGCCAAGCAGTGTTATATTTATGCTTGCTCATCCTAACTCAGTTCTACTCTCACCAAATTGAGCTTTTAGACTCCATTAACTGCCAGTATGGCAAGCAATAAATCATGTGTTGTCACACATGAATCCATTATTTTTTTTGGAATCTTTTATTTTATTATATATCTGCAAGTAGAGGCACTCTGCATTGATGAATGTATGTCCAACAGAAGTTCTGGTATTTAAAGAGCTAAAGCTTACAAATGGAAGCTTTAGCTTCTAACATTGACATGTTTACATGCACAAAATTGTGTATAGTTTAAAGTTTAGGTAGACAAATGGTTTGCTGCCCAGTCTCATACCAGACTTGTTATAAATGATTCTCCCAGCTCGGCCCGATTTCTAGCTGCCATATAATGAACTAAATGTAAACCAGCAGGTGGTGCCATCTTGCAGTTGGTCTTGTGTTTTGCCCTTCTCAGCTTGCAACCTCAGTGAGCACATCCTTGGTTCATACCAACGATAGCACTACATCGTTGTCCTATAGAAATTGTTTTATGGAGAGATACTGCTTCCAGCCAAGAAATAATCTGGCACAAAACCCCCATAAAACTACATGATTTTTGTACAAATAAGTTACAACATGTTAATGAGAGCCTCAGATGTGTACATGTAGGCGATTCTGTCACTTTTAGACAGAGCCAGGGTAGCTGTTTCACCCTGTTGTCATGCTAAGCTAACCTAACTGGCTGCTGGTTGTAGCAAATAAGCGTTTTTCTGATCATGTTAAACTTTAATTGGGCTCAACTGGATTCAGCAATGCACTACATTTGCAAATCACATTGCATATTCCTGGTAGATTAATTGTAACAACCATCCATCATCGTCATCCGGGGTCGGGTCGCGGGGTAGATTCTTTGTAACGTGAAGGGCCTAATTCAACAGTTTACCACGCTATTGTCAAGATGGAAGATACGATTTTTGCCATATAGTTATGATGTATTCCTCAAACTTCCTGGATTTTATCTCATCCCCATGCTTTTTTTTTATTTTTAAGGCAGTACTGTTTTTCAATCTCAACTCATGAAAATAGTCTTTTATCACAGAAGATATTTTCTTCAGTTTATTGGGGAGTAATACCTTTTTTTTTTACAATAAACAGAAATATGACTATGACATGATGAACAGTGGCAATTATAGAAACAAGAAAACCATGACTAATAATAGTAGCAGTGGGCGTAGAGCAGGACTGTGGCAGCAGCCACAGCCACGATCCAGGTGCCACCACAATCCAAGGAAATCTGTGAGGCGAGAAAGCACTAAACTTAACCCATTTTTGATTACAATGTTGACATGTTAGAGCTCTGTTTACACTTTATTCTAGTAACGTTAGATCATTACTTATTGTATGTCCATTATTGTTGCTTTGGCAATGTAAACTTCTGTTTCCCATGCCAATAAAGCCCTTTGAATTGAATTGAAATGTTTCACTCCCCCCCCAAAATGTGCTGTCGTCACCGGTCAGCTCCTACCAGCAGCCTCCTGAAGTGGGATCCACACTGGAGGGCTCAACAGTTCAACTCTCGACGAGCGGAGAGGAGGACTCACGGTCCGGGCGGAGGCTGCTGCTGCCGAACATGTGAAGATAAAACACCGCGTTACAGTAGCTCGTTTTTACGTCTCACCAGGGAGAAGTCATTTGCCATTTTAATTTTAATTTTAATTTTTTCGCATTTGTGAACGATCGCGATGGCAGTTAACTTCACATCCGGGCCACAATGCCTTGACTCCATTACCGTCTAAAACTGGCGGAGAGGTTGATAAACCTTTTTTTTTTTTTTTTTTAGTTAACAGTTAACGACACATTTTGATTACGTGCAGTGAAGGCTGGAACCAAGAGGACATGTCTAACCAAGGAGTCCGGCGGAATGGCCCTGTGAAGCTGCGATTAACAGGTAGCTAGCAATGCTTTTAAATGCCCAAGTCTGTTCCCCCCCCCCACACACTAGCTAGGAAGGCTCTGTGTATTTGCTGGATGGGAACAGTTCCCATGGGCCATGGAGTTGGCTTACCGCCGGTTCTTTTCCCCGTGATTTCCACGATTTGGTTAACCGCTACAGTGCATTTTAAATAGGAGTTGTTTTTACAGTGTTAGCTTATATTGGAGAACTGTCCGGCTGAACATGTAGATATGACTCAATTTGGATATTATTGCTCTTGGAAATTGTCTCAACCCTGTGATTGTCGCCAGTTACCACCACCAGCCATAACACGGGTCCCGGACCCGGAGGCGAGTAGTATTCCTTTTCCAGGATGGCGAAGGCATGTCCCGCCCTACCTTACCTTATCTGCCTCTGATTGGCTCACCCTGACATTCTTACCCTATCCCCAACCAATCCTACCTTGTCTTGCCTAAACCTAACCAATCAAACCAGAGCAGGCAACGAGTACTAGCCAATCGGAGGGTCATGCTTTCCCCAGGTTTTCGCCATCCTAGGAAAATAAAATAGGCAAAATAACGTAGCTATACATTGTGCTGCTGCCATTGAGAGGGTTGTCGCTTGATTAACCTATAGATTTAAACATATGCAATGTAAGAGTGCTGCATAACTATCATATGTTCTGCTGACAGACAGGCTCACATAAAGTTGGCTAGCCAGACAGCTCTAAGCAAGCCTTTATGCCAGACAAGTCTCGATTAGAGATGACAGGCAGCTCCACAGGTCACAAGAGACTGCAACTGCCACTGAACAGTGAGCAGTGTCCCATAACTGCCTACTACTACTTATTACAAGTCTCCCTAAAAAATCAATTACACAGCTGCAGCTGATTCAGAGCGCTGCTGCTCGAGTCCGCGCCGAGACTAAGAAAGTGGATCACATCACTCCAGGTCTGAGGTCTTTACACTGGCTTCTTGTCTGTCAAAGAGATGATTTTTAAAATACTACTGTTGGTTTATAAAGCACTGAATGGTTTGTTTCTGATCTGCTGCTCCATTATGAAGCATCCAGACCTCTGAGGTGGTCTAGGGACAGGTCTGCTTTCTGTCCCCAGAGTCACAACTAAACATGGAGCAGCAGCGTTCAGTTTCTATGCTCCACATATCTGGAACAAACTCCCAGAAAACTGCAGGTCCGCTGCAACTCTCTCAGTTCTTTTTAAATCGAAGCTGAAGACTTTTCTGCAGGGCTGTCTTCGACTAAAGAAGTTCTTAGTCGACTAATCGATCAGTTGGTTTAATCGCCAGATCTGTAAAACTGAGTTTCTCCACAGAGAATCAGGCTTTAAATATCGGGATGTGCTCATAAGTTTCTCGGAAATGGGTCATTCAGCATGAAAAAAGCATTACAAAATTACTAAATCACAGAAATCTTTGTCGACTAAAACCTTAAGGTATGGGATGCAGAGGTGATGCGGAGCGTATTAGTAAAGCCACTGTATAGCAAAGCACCTTCAGAAGAACGTGACTCGCTCTGAAACGTTTTTTAAACGTTTTTGTAGTGTTCCCTGGGCACAAACCAGTAAGAGCCATTAAAAAGGAGTTCCACAGGATTGCAGGTGAATGATGTAAACCACGTGTGTCAAAACTCCCCCTCGCAGGTTTTGATCCGGCCCGCATATCAATTTAGGTTCACAATAGATTTTGGCCCGCCTAGTTGTGCGCAGAAACCAAAAAGACGGGGGAAACTCTTTTCAAACTGTAATTATGTGACACTCAAAGCAGAATTTGGCAGAGTTATATAATTATTGTTTTGCTTGATTTGCAAAACTCTATGATTGCTAAGGAACTTTTTTTTAGGGCTTTATGTTGACATAACTAAGTGAGAAAGCTATACGAGACATGCGATAATACAGTCCAATATGTTTGACTTTGATTAAATAAAAGCATGTCATTAAACTCTACGTGTCTGGCCCCTGATGTGATTCTTATTTCCAAGTTTGGCCCTTAGTGAAGTTGAGTTTGACCCCGGGGTAAACCCTTTGAAATAAAAGATTATGAATTATAATTCTGTTAATGATGCTGCTGCAGCCTCAGACTGGCAGCAGTAGGCCTGGGACTTTTTTCGCCCTAAATTGCACCTAAATTAAATAGATTATAGGTTCAACTAGGGCTGGGCGATATGAAAAAAATCAAATATCACGATATTTTTGACCAAACACCTCTATATCGATACCGCAACGATATCGTAGTGTTGACTATCGGTGCTTTCACAAAATATTTACACAATGAGATTTTTTATAAATAATCATCAGTAATGTGGATATAATGACTAAGTGGGTAAAGGCAAATAATAGAACAGTTACAACAGTCTGGTAAGTTCAGAAAATGACATCACTTTACTGTAATGCAGCCTTTAAAACCAGGAAAAGACACTTATGCCATATTATGATATAACGATATCCAAAATCTAAGACGATATCTAGTCTGATATCACGATATCGATATTTTGCCCAGCTCTAGGTTCAATACCATTTCGCCAGTGATATTATACTTATGATTAAATATGAAATGAATACACTACATTGGAACTTGCGCATTTACTCTAGCAGCAATTTTCTCCCACGCAAATTTGTTCAAAGTACGCTGTACGTGCGCGTGAGTATTTGAGTTTGTTTGTGGTTGTCGCCATGGTGAATCGTAGTATCATGGCTCCGTTCATGCTGAATTTTTATAGCGGTGGCGCACGCGCTTAGCCCTGAGTCAACCTACTCTGAATTGTTTGAACCAACTCAAATCAGCTGTTCTGCAGCCGAAAACTCAAGAGTTTCCCATCCCGGGGTCGATGAACTTTTTGGTTTCAGCTTGTTTGTTAAAGCTCCTTCCTGAAACGGGCCCCAGGAGTTTGGGAAACAGCTGATTGTTTGGCAAACAACAAAGCACGGCCGCTCCTTCTCTTTCTCTCTTTCTCTCTTTCTCCTTCAAATGAAGCTGCCTTCAAGTGCGGTCGGAAAACGTCGATATGATTAAACGATCTGATGGAAAACGGTAACTGAAATATAAAGTCTACTTGTGCAACGTGACATCACGACTTTGCGTGAACATACACGCCACTTTCTTAACCCTTGTGTTGTCTTCCCGTCAACCTTTTTTTTTTCGACGTTTTAAATTGTAAAATTTTTCTTCGACACATTTTCAGCGCTTATTTCTACGTCCCATATTTTCTGATATAAAACAAAACCCCAACCGGCACCATCAGACACCTCCTACCTAGCCTGGGTCTGTCGCAGGTTTCTTCCTATAAGGGAGTTTTTCCTCGCCACTGGTCGCACTGCTTGCTCTTGGGGGAATTATTAGAATTGTTGGGTCTTTGTAAATTACAGAGTGTGGTCTAGACCTACTCTATCTGTAAAGTGTCTCGAGATAACTCTTGTTATGATTTGATAATATAAATAAAATTGAATTTTCGCCCTTTCATACTACTCGCTAAGGCGTGAATTGACACGAAATCACAAGGTAATGTAAGGCTATGGAGGCCAAAGGCGTGGATAAACTACTAAGCGATTATGCGTCTTGATAACACGCCAGAATGGCATAGGAATTGCCGTTTCATACATGCGCCACTTCATGAGATCAGTCTGACTTGTGCTACATTGAGGGGATGGGGGGGGGTTAAAGAACACAACGGGACGTCCCACAACTGGGCCGTTTCAGTGACACGCCCATCGCCGCAAAACCCTGCGAAAAAATCACTGGATCGTTTTGTTTTTTTGTGTGTGTATGTGGTCCGAACTAGAGCTGGGCGATATGGAGAAAACTAGATATCGCGATATTCTTGTCCTAATACTTCGATGTCGATATTGTGGCGATATTCTAGGGTTGACAATTGGTGCTTTAACAAAATATCTTCACACTGAGATTTAAGATTAATAAACTTCAGTAATGTGGATATAATGACTAAGTGGGTAAAGGTAAAAATAATAGAAGAGCTAGAACAGTCTGGTAACAGAAAATGACATCACTTTACTGTAATGCAGCCTTTAAAACCAGGAAAAGACAACCACTTTAGCCATTTACGATATTACGATTTCCAAAATCAAAGATGATATCTGGTCTCATATCACAATATCAATATAATATCGATATATTGCCCAGCCCTAGTCCGAACGCAGCCTAACTGCGTTGTTTTTATAAAGCTGTTCTGCTCGAGAGTTCATCCTCAGCCAATGAGCAGTTCATACCCCCCCCCCCCAGCTGTTTGGTTTGTGCCTTTTCAACACAAACAGCTAAAAGGTTGACAGGAGAGCCCAGTGTTTTGACTGGCAGCAGAGGCTGACAGCTGCCCCGTTTTGATCTACGTCCAGGGTCTGACCTGAATCAAATTCCACGGCGGTCATTCCTATCAGGAGGGGCCAAATGAAATATTTAAGCTGGTGCTGTTCCTGATGGTTAATAAGTGAAAACAACAAGGAGGGATCTTAATGAGGATTTAAGAGCTGGAGGTGCAAGATGGCCAAGGACATCAATCTTCTTCTTCTTTTTCTCATAGTTTTTCATAGTTGTTAGAAGTCATTCAGAGTTCAAGAATGAGAAAGACCTGGTACCCAGCGTTCATAAAATGATATACACTACATGATAATATATAGGAGTACGTACAGTATAAGGCTGCAATTTATGGGTAATTTATGGATATATAATTTATATCGAGGTATTTGGTCAAAAATATCAGATTATTCGATTTATCAAAATAGTTGGCGATTAATTTAATAGCTGACCACTAATGGATTTAATCTTTGCAGCTCTACTCTATAGGAAGGCAGCCGTCTGGAGCAGAGCCTCGAGGCTTCACTACACGCTGTCATGATGGCTTTCTTTGTTTATCACTGCACAGCTGTGTATACCGGGCCGATTAGACTTCAGCATGGGGAGGAATCGGCCTAGAGGGGGTCCTTGCAGCATCACGGACACATGTAGTCCTCTGTAGTCCTCAGGTTTTTGACACATCGAGCTGCAGATGCGTTTGTTTCCAGGCGGGTTGTAAATGATGAGTTGCTACATTTGAACAGGCCTGTAGCTGTTTGTGCTGTAGGCGTCTCTCCTCACTGACAACCCCCTTCCCCCTGTCCATTTGAACCAGATGTTGCAGATGTTTGCCAGCTATTAAACTGGGGGAAAAAAATATGGCAAGCAAGCTGCTAAAACTAACACTTGGGGGTGAGAATTGCCCCTTGACAACACTGGACGTGTTTCCATTATACTCTACAGCTGATCACTCCTAAATTATTATACACAGCTAGTGGCATAACGCGCACGACCCACTGGGTCATACATTCATTCAGCATGGCCCATTGCGTTGTCTGATCATTCTTAAATTTCTGTTGTGCAGACATAACTCATGGTATAATATGCACCACTTTCCATGCAACCATAAATTGGATGACACACAGCTGAATGCCAAGTCACAGAGTTCCCTGCCCCCAATGTGATTGAGACTTTGCAGAGGAAAGGGAACGCATCCCTCCAAATCCGTCTGAGTCACAAGCTGTCTGTTACACAGAAGTGGAATCCGACTCGGTAATAACCATCAGTCATCCACGTTCTGCCTCTGCTCTTTTGAACGCATTTTCTGCCCGGGAAGACGCGCAACAGAAAGAATAAACGAACTGATTTTTTTTTGATGCATTTTTTTTTCGGTCCGATTCGGATCCTTGACGTTTATTGCCCTTTCTGTCTTAGCTCGGAGTTTACACGCGACTTGTTAAGCATATGGTTTGCTCATCTGAATTCTTTGGCGCGGTGCGGGCGAGCGAAGAGAGCTGTCTCAGTGGGATTCCCTACAATTCTCCATTCGCATTCCCACCTCTTCCTCTCTGAGTCACTCCTGTTCTTTCCAACTGTAAGCCTCCCCCAAGTCCAAAGCAGATTTCACTCCCACCCTCACTAACTAACTAAGCTTCCTCCGCGCTCACTAATTCTTTTTCTGTCCGATGTCACTCTCTGTGTGTTTTTTCTCTTCAGTTAATCAGCTGCTGTTGCAAATGTGACGCTGCTGCTCACCAAACAGAAGGTCCGGCACTATTCTTTTATTTTTTTATTTGATTGAATAGCTGCAAATTGTCCCCCTTTTTCCTTTCCCTTGAAAGATGACTGGCAGTTGAATGGACACAGATGCTGCTTGAGAATAAAACGAGAATTATTTTGAAGATTCGACAAAGGCCTTTGGGGTGTCCCACTGGCCCGCTGTGTGGCTTTGAGTGAAAGGGCTTAGGTCTCTCCTTTTTATTGGGAGAACTCGCCTTTTCAATGCAGCTTGGTCCGACTGTAGTCTACAGATGGGGGTCTTTGGATGTCGGGTAATTGAAAAACAACCCCCTCCCCCTCCCACCACCCCCAAAACCCCACAGCTGGGCACAGATGGGGCTGTGGAGGCACAGGACCTGATGATCAAGACGGTTTTTAATGTGGTCTGCGCTGGCTCTCGGTGCATTCATGTGGTCTCAGTCAGAGTTTTTTAACTGAGTGGCTGTATGGAAGTGATTTGGGTTCATCTGGGTGTTCAGACAGGATACACGGTAAATACACCGTGATTAGCTGCATGTGGCGAACCGTTGGCTCCGCTGGCCCATCATGGACATGCGTTTCGAGCAAACATTTCCACGTTCTGCTTTTTTCGACGAGACGTGAAAGAAAAACAAATGCAATGGCGGCAAAAATAGCAGGGGAAAAAGGGAGGGGTGGAGGAATCCAAATGGGAACGTAACGAGCAATTACAGCACATCATTTTGTAAACATTTTCCTTCCCCTCGCCGAGCGCCTCCCCATCATTTTTAAATTGTTCCATCAATTAATTGAGCGGCCGGAGTTGGCCTTTCCTGTTGGTTCAGCTGCTCGTCAATGAGGACAAAGCTTTGTGTGGTTGCTCTACTCTCGACCGCCGCCAGCAGCAACGGCCCCGAGGACACCAGATGTAGCTGGGGGGGGAAGAGAGAGAGAGAGACTAACTTCTCAGAGAGGAAGTGCTCCCCAGACCCAGAACACTTGTCCAAACGTCACCCCTGACAGGTGGGGAGCAGAACAGTCCAGCAACCCCCTTTTTATTAAGGTTTCACCATGTAATAATAAAGTAAAGAATGTCTATTAGTCAGCAGGACATTATATAGGCGTGACTATACTCCTCGTGCGTTGCTCGTATCACTCTGGGTGTCTCACTGTATTATAACGGCGTGCCGTGGGTTTGATTAGTGGGCGGCGAGCGTGCGGTTTGGGGAGATTTGGCTCTTCCTGCTGAGCAGAGCATCGGCACTTCAGAACGGCTGCTTTGTAACATTCACAACAGATATTTTCCTGTATCCACGCATCCTGTTTGATTTGGAGCCTGAAGGAAGCGAGAAAAATGACCCAACGTGCTCTCTTGGTTATACTTGACTGTCGTCCAGCAGGGCTACTCCCCCCCGGGGATACATACATACATACTCAAATAATTAGGAAAAAAATAGAAATACAGTATATTCAAATTTGAGTCAGTAAAGGTAGCTGAAAATAATCAAATTCATAGATAGAAGTGTTGCTAAATGGTTAATGAATAAAGGGTTGAAACGTCCATCTTCTGCCACTCGCTGACCTAAACTCTAAGATCAACTGTTTTTAATTTTCGGCAGCTATTTTGATAACCGTTAACCGCTTTCGGATTTGAACGTGTCTGAGGCAGGACTCACGATCTGCAGCGCTATTGAAAGGGCACCCGAATGTGTCCTCTTTTATTTCCGTTTTTGTTATCCATGTAGTCAGTACGCTGGGGAAAACACCGTGTAACCAGCAGTGTTGGGGAAGTTACTTTTAAAAAGTAGTGTTTGCTCGTTACTCGTTACTTCTTAAAAAAGTAATCCGTTACTTTACTTAGTTACCCCCTATGGAAAGTAAGTTTTTACGTTACTCGTTACTTTTACGTTACTTTTAAAAGCAGGCGTCTCTGTCGGAGACTGAAGTTAATCATACAAAAACTTTCTTTGACCATAAAGCCAGTCTCTGGTTTATCAGTGAAGGGTCTGAACTCCGCTGCAGGCTGGATTCTCTCCTCACAGAGGGGCGGCTGATTCATTATGATCGAGTCCAGCGCGGGTTGAATGCACATCAGCAGGTCATCGCATCACATCGGTAGTTAGTATATATACTCACATTAAGAGTAGCCCTCAGGCCTGTTCTAAAAATGAAAATTGAATATTGATATTATCCGTTTCCCACCTTGTTAAGTCATTGTTGATAATTATTGTGAGAAATATGATTATTAATAGTTATATATGGTTATAATGATTAATGACAGTTATATATGATTAATAATAGTTATATATGGTTATTAATGATTAATGATGCTCATCTATGTGAAGACACTGATCACGTTAATGATTTCTCACAATAATTATCAACAATGACTTAACAAGGTGGGAAACAGATAATATCAATATTCAATTTTCATTTTTAGAACAGGCCTGAGGGCTACTCATGTGGTCCTTGGGGGCTACCTGGTGCCCGCGGGCACCGTGTTGGTGACCCCTGTTCTAGACGTTCCCTGTGCCCAGACGACTAGCGTTATAAGCTAATTAGCGGTTTGCGCTAAAACTGGTCACATTCGATTAGCATGAAAACATAAATACTACAGTTTCTAAAGAATTTAAATTGGTATGGTCCATTCAGCCAGGGTGAGTCATGTGACTTCACATCTCAGTTCACAATCAATACACTGTGGCTCATTTAGGACTGAAACTAGCGGTTATTTTCATAATTTAATTTTATTTAATCTGTCGATTATTTTCTCGATTAGTTGTTTAGTCTATAAAATGTCAAAATTTCTATGGTGAAAGATGTCAATCGCTTTCTAAAAGCCGAAGATGACGTCCTCAAATGCCTTGTTTTTTCCCAAAACTCCAAATATATTCAGTTCACTGTCACAGAGGAGAGAAGAAAATTTATTCAGAGTTAAGAAGCTGGAATTCATTTTTTTTTTTTCAATAAAAATTGACTCAAACTTATCCAAATAGTTGGCGATTAATTTCATAGTTGACAACTAATCGATTCATTGCTTAATCTTTGCAGCTCTGGCCACATTTCCCAGCCTGCACTGGCCTCCAGTAGGACTGTCGGAGAGGGAAAGAAGGCAGAGAGTGAGAGTGTCTCTTTGGCCTCGGAGAATGCTAATCCTCCTGGGTGGTTTGGGAAAGACCTCCTTCAAAGGCCTGCTCTGTTAACCTGGCGGTGGTGGATTAGCAGTGGCTGTGAGGGAGGGGAGCTCCAGTGAGAACCAAACAGATTCTTGTCCGCAGGCTCTTCTCCTATCATTCCTGCCTGGCTGTTCTCCACGCTGTCCCTCGCACTGCCCTAGCCTATTTCTTGCCTATTTCCCCAAACTAGTGCTCCCTTTGAAGTTAGAAACTTCACCTGAGGGAGTTTTTTTATCAGAGGCTGCATGCATATCCAATGTCAGGCCAGAACCCTGTTTGACTTAAGATGCCCTTAGTCTTCTGCAGACAGTCTCTATACTGAAATGGAATATACTCGTAATCAGACATTTGTCAGCCCAGCTGTTTAGCTAAGCCTCATGTTATTGCAGCGTTTCTCCTAAATTCATTCTGTTGAATAATGAGCGCCACTGCGAATGTCGCACAATCTGCCCTCGTGTTTTACTGAGTGAGGGCCCGGAGACGTCTGCCGCAGCCGAGCGTGTCTATTGTGATCAACTGAAGCTGCGAGTGTTGACGCACGCCTAGCCGACGCCGGTGTTAGGGTTGTACATAGAAAGTAATAGGGGCGACTGTTTTGACACCAGTGTTTTGTTGTGTAAAGGGCAGCCCTGCCAGCGTGCGGCTTGTTTTGGCCTTTTTTACACTCGCTCTGGAAGGTTACGGTGGAGCGGTCTGCGAAGAAATGCCTCCCCTGTCACATTCCACTTTAGATCTGCGATTTAAAGCTTTTGGCGTTAAGCGTGTTCATTTGTTTGCAGGGATGTCTGTGATTATTACCATTTCTCAGCAGCGTGCCCAGGTGAGATCACTCAGCAAGTTTGCACAAGTCTCATTAGCTCTGATAAATACCACCACATGCGACGGCTGTTTGATTTCCCCTCGAAAGGGAGGTGGAGGCAGGGTGGTCAGAGCGGTCCTGCCCAGCTGTCTGATGGAGCGGGGTAACCTGAGAGTAATCGACAACGTGCTGGCTCTGCTTTAAACCTGGACGGACACGGGTTGATACGATTAACTCTGACTAACCTTAAGCAGATGGGGGTCTCTCAAGTATCCAGTGGTACTGGCTGGAGGGAGGGGAGGAGGAGAGGGTTAGGGGGGGGGGAGTTGGCGCAAAAGCCGCAAGACGCCAACAGCTGACTGCAGGCGTCTGTCCGTGCCTCGGCCTGACTTTTGAGCCCATTCAGTCCTCTGAGGAGACCGGATCAGAAGAGAGATGTTTATATTCACACCGGATCACATTTCAAATGGCACCTCTGCCAAAGTTGGACAAATACACCACAGGATTCCTGCGTAGTAAAAAAAAAAAGTCTGACTGCACATGTACAGAGAAGCAAAATATATTTCCATTTGCTCCCTGAAGCTCTTCCCCTAAAAGAATCCTAAATATGTACGGAGGCCCATGGTAAGTCCCTATCCCTTGTCTCTGATGTGTAACCGTCTGTCGCGGTTTGATTTCCACAGTATTCAATATGAAACTAACCTTCAAATCCAGAAGTGGGCGTGCCAAATGCCTGATGATTCAGCTCTCAGACAGATGCTACAGAAGCTGTAGACAGTCATGTTGGGAATGTTCAGAGATGTAGCCCAATATTTACTCTCACAGAGCTTATTATTAAAGGCACTGCACTTGATGTACTAATTTACTTTCCAGAGCTTAAGGCTACAAGAGGGTTCTAGTGATGATGAATTTGTATGTGTTATGTTTCTTCCAGCTTGGTTTCCCACGACTGGAGGAAATAATTGTTTGGGTTTCGGATAAATTACATGTGAGGAAACTAAATTCCGGCTTGTGATGGTCACATGTGGCTTTCTCCACACTTACAAACATGTTTTTACTCTGAAAGCTTGTGTTTTAAGGTCCATATGTTTGAAAGGTTTTTCATGTTTGTATAACTTCCAGCGGGTTTCTAACATTAACTGATCCCCATGTTAAAAATAACCTCAGCAGAAGTCCTAAAATACGGCTTCATTTGACAGCCCGAGCTCTGGGAGATGATTTCATCGAAGCTTAGCTAAATTTGGGTCAGACGCCATGACGCGTGTCGGTAGACGCGTGTCATCTAATTTAAACATGACTCACAGCACATAGGAAAAGCTGTTAATGGTACGCACCTGCACACAGCTGCATTTGGTCACCTCTTTTGATCAAGAGAGCACCATTATATCTCAGTCAAACATCGGGGCTAGATCATGTTGACCATTACCAGAGATCCTCTATACTAAAGAGGAGCGCCAATGGTAGGAAACGGTCCACACCTCCTGTCTCCTAAAGGGGCGTGGCCCCATTCGAAAGTGTAGTGAACGTGGTGAAGTTATATTTGTATAATTTATTAATATGTTCTTTTGCTAGCGTTAGATATTTAGCATCACGGAGATTAGTTTTGTTGGGGCGTTCACGAACGTTAGCTTCTCTGTGTTGCCAGATCTCGTGAGAGTTTGGTCCCGAGACAGAAACAGGTCTCAAACAAAGTTCATTTTCCCCTTGATGGTCCAATATTTAATTTGGTGACTACCGGGCTGAAAGAATCGGTCATAATCGGTGTTCAAGTTCACTTCTCCCGTTGGACTCCTTGCACTCAGGACCTGCCGCTAGTCTCCTAAAGAGGCGAGGCCATGGGGGAGCCCACATGACCCAGATACAGGAAGTAGTAAGAGTTGGGGCGTCTCGGTTCTAAACCGTCTTTGCCATTACAACAGATGAACGCGGCAAGTCTCGCAGGAAGGAATTGTGGATAAAATGATCACATACCTAGACATCCACCAGTCATTCTGTGTTCAGTCCAGAACTACATTTGCTTTAATGTCCTCCACACGTTTCTGAATTACTTATCAAGGAGCGCTGAAGCGATTACTCTGTTGACAGAAAAATAATCTGCAACCGTTTTGGTTATCAGTTTGCTGTTTTTTCAAGCAAACATAGTGCAAAAGATGCCAAACATTCTTTGATTCCAGCTCAAATGGGGTAATTTTGCCCTTATCATTGGAGATTGGACTTTTGGGGGAACTTAACAAGACATTTGAAGATGTCACCTTAGGGACTGCATTGTCATGGGCATTGTTCACAATTCTTTTAATGGTTCATGGAATAAACGATATAATCGGCAGATAATTATAATGAAAATATGTGTTGCAGCCCTGTTCTCATGGTAGTAGATGTCTGTGCAGCGCTTTCATCTATGATTACGACCGTATTACTGTCCTGATTCCTAAAAGGCTGAGGGTCATCTCAGTCCAACACATTTATTGGCAATGTACACGGTATAAAAGTAAAAATATGACAAACAACTCCCAGATGAAGTTGTGAAATCATTCTTAGAAACTAAAACTCCCCAGGATTTGAAGGGAAAAAACAAAGCCGCATTTCTGGCATTTAGCGGAGTAGTGAGGTGGTCCTCAGCTTGTGTTAAACAGGTTGGTACTATCCAACCTCTCCACGGCAGCTCAGTCCAGGCCTCTCCTCTACTCTCCTCCATTACATCAGAGGGGACAAAGGAGCCAAGAAGCTAGGCGAGCCGAGCAGCCACTGAAAACAACTCGGGTCCCGGCCAACAGTAGTGCAAGCTTGCAGAAGCCTAAGCTGCACCGCGCTTTGATTTGCTCACTGTTTTGACTTCTCACTTAGCTGCAGCGGCGAAGGTACTGTGGAAGACTCCTCGCCTGGATGACTCTCTGTTTGAAACGTTGTATGACACAGAGTGGAAAGAGAGGGTGATGTACTATGCAGGGGTAACAGGAATGCCACTAAAAATTGCCATTGTGGCATGGTTTCCTACTTTTTGGAGCCCAAAATAGTTGGGTTGGACTCCTCTATTATGCAATTACAGTGGACTGTATCACGGAGGGAAAAGGTGACGTGAGATGGATGAAATGTTCTCACACTAAGAATGTTGCCAGCCTTTTTCCTTTCATGTGTGAGTGTGTGGTAACCTTCCCCCATGCAGTCAAACCGATGTTTACAAAGAAAGATAAGCTTATCACTTTACCTTAGGTTACATTACAATTTTAAGCAGCGTTTCGAGACAAAAACATTCTCAGTCGCGTCCACGCAAGAGTTTTATCTCCGTCCATATTAACGCGTCCGACAACACGCATCACATGACCAGTCACACACACTAGGCATGCGTGTGGCGGAGTAAACAGGAAGCAGATTGTCTGGCGTTACTCTGCGGTTGAAAATCATGGATGTAGAAGGTGAAAATACACAAAATGCTACAATAGAGAAAAGTATGAGCTGGGATTTTTCAGCTTGCACCGACGACGAGGTGGAACTGTTACTGAAAGATATGTAAACTTGGCTAACCGATAAGACTTTCTTGAGTCGTCGTTTCCAAATGTCTCCGTTTGTGCCCGTAAAAGTAACTCTGCAGTTTTCAAACCAAAACGTGGGGCCGCAGTGTTTTCAAATGTCTCCGTTTTAGGGGCTTGTAACGTGGAGCAGATAAGCTTGAGCTATGTTACTGGTTGCACGGCGTTCGTCATTCGACTGGTCGTGACTGTTTTCCCAAGATGGCGCCCTCTTGTATACGTGAACGCTACGGCCTTTCTAATCTATCTTTTTAATAAACTGTCTGTCCACTTACAAAGTTCTCACTGCTTCGGTTTACATGTAGGGACCCTCATTATGCTACTGTGGAAGTGTGGTGCTATTTTGAGCCTTGTTAGTGGTGTAGAAATAGAGATTTCTTTTTACTTTCCTCGTGCCCTGATGTCTAGCGGTATTAGCTAATTAGCGGTTTGGGCTAAAACTGGTCACATTCGATTAGCATGAAAACATCTCCCAGAGAACGGTCGACTCGGTACACGTGTTATTAACCCCTATAGGCTCATTTTGCGCCAGATTTGTCCTTTATAGCCAGGACACACTTAACCGATTATCGGCCGTTAGACAGTGTGGCGAGGTCAGTGACTCGAGTCTGTTCGCCGTGTCCCGTGCCGTCGTCAGTCTGAGGGGCCGTTGACGTTCATTTTGGCCGAGCTGACGTGTTCAGTCGGAGGCAGGGCAGTCGGGACTCACCCGGAAATGGGGAGTGGAATAAGGTGACTAGTTAGAGTCTCTCAAAATCTGACAAAAATCTTTTAAACTGACCTTTTGTTGAGCTGAAATGAAGACAGATTCAGCAACTGCACGGCCTATTTCTCGCTTAAAATGTTTTCAGAAACACGTTTCAGTGAACTATTTAAGTACAATATGAGATCGTATTCTGAACGGCCGCCATGACAGTCAGGCTTTGAATTTCCGGAGAAAACAAACCCATGTGACGCGTTCGTCCAATCAGCTGCCGGTTTTCATTTCCTGGGCAACAATACAGAGTAGCACCGCCTGCTGCTATAGAGATGTATTACCTCTCGTCTAGTCTCGTCTTTCTGGTGTGTTCTGTGGCACTTTTTGGACCAACACGGGGAGACTGATCATTTCGACTGGCTTTTCTGTCAATGGTCTGCCATCGGCTATATGTGTAAGCAGCTTTAAATGTCGATTGTTAGAAAACTCTGTTGGTTACAGCTGCCACATGGCACCCAAAAATGAATCTGAAACTAAACTTTAGTTCTTTTGACAGTTATTTATCTTGGCTGGTTGCCCAGATATGAACAATGCCTGATAACGACTGGGCTTTGATGCTGCTTCGTTCGCTAACCGCAGCACGTCATTTATATATGGCACCACCTCGCAGATCTCCGCTTCCCCTGAGCCTCTCGATGCGTTTCACCACATCGCTCATCACTTTTACCGGCAGGTGCTGAGTGTGATGTATAATGTATATGGCTTCTCTTAGTCATGGCCTTCTATCCTTCTATGAAGAGAAGCTATAGGGGGATATGTCTTTTATTTCCTCTCAGTCCGCTGTGTTTGTGTGCTTCTGGTCACAGTGATTTGGGGCCACAGATGTCCCCAGAGTGTGTAACAGGAGTCCTGGGAATCAAAAACCTTAGGTGTTTGCTTTGCGGTATTTAATGCACATCACAGGGACTATGAGTTTCTTAATACGTTTCACTGCTGCTTTCCTCTCCACTCCTCCATTGTTGACTAGTTTGTTCTTCCTCTCTCTCTATGAGAAGGAGCATGTCTTTGAATGCCTCCTATAATTTTAAATTACCTTTGGAAAGAGGGGATGGAGATATTTTTCCCCTCTTTTTGAAGTGTTCCTTTCCGTTTTCCTCTTAGTATAAAAATGATGCACAAGGAGATTTTGTTACTCTTTTTTTCCTTTCTAATGTTATAAATCTTGGAAAACGCAGGTCTGTTTAGCGGTATTAGAAGATTTTCCTGGCAGTTAGTAGTTCCATGATCACTCTGCCACCAATGACTCTAATATTTGTATTATGTGACCAGAAGGAGTCTTATCAGATTTACATTTTACATGCGTGGATTTGCTCAGATATAAAAACCTGCCAAAGCTGGGGTATTGCCCAGTGTCTACAAGTCAATTTGCCTTAACCGCATTTCCACAGTTAGCCTGCACCCCATGAAGAGTTGGACTGAGTTCCTGAAATTCTACCCTGCTTACTCAATCCATTCTGCCCGACTGCAGTTAAGGGCCAAAGTTAAGTGGTGTGGCTGGGTCTTTAAAAAGTAACCCACTTTTGTCATGAATAGGGAAGCGCTGAATGTGAATGGGTGGTGTGTTTGCCTCTGTGGCAAAGGCACTGGACTGACCCATAAAGCCTTTTTATAGAGGTTGCCTGGTATCAGCTTTTGAGAGATAATTAAGGTTTTTGTTGCACTACTACTTGCTTATATCGTCTCAGAATATGGAAGGAGATTTCAAATCAATGGGAACTTCTTAGTCTAATTGATCATTTTTAGTCCCTGCTCACTCACTAGCCGCATTTCCATTCTCAATGTTTTAAGTATCGCGTTAGAAAATTGGATGCAAATGGCAAAACTCGCTAAAACCTCCTCAATTGCGCAAAAACTTTTTCACGCTTTTTTGAGGTGGTTTTTGCCTTTGTCCAAAAAACGAGTTGATGCGCTAAATAAGTTATGCATACACCTTTGCCAAATAAGTTCTGACGTAGCGAACATTTAACTGACATGACTGATCTGCTGTTTTCGCTGTCGGCGTCTTCTTGGATATTCCCGTAACGGGTCTTCATCTGCAGACAGCATGAAACATGGCCAATACTCGCTGACCAGAAAGAACGAGTAAAACTTGCCCAATGGAACCAAATTTCTGAAAACTTCTCTCCATTTTTCTATCGGAGATGGTTAGATGGCCAAGGCGACTTGTTTTGTTTCCAGTTAGCATCCTCTACTTCTCCTACTCTGTTTACTGGCGGATTACAGCAATGCCAGTAAGGCCTATAGCGGCAACTTCTGACCAAGCTACGCTGTAGCCTAGTTTATTCGCATATAAGTTGATAGAAACGCACCTAATTCACATTTCTTTTTAAAGGAAAATTCCGGTGAGACAGTAGCTCCCAAGACGGCGGCTGCCTCTATACGATAACGCGACTGTCTTTCAAAACTATCTTTTTAATAAACTGTCTGTACACTTTACAACATTCTCAATGCTTCGGTTTACATGTAGGGACCGTCATTATGCTACCGTGGAAGTGTGGTGATATTTTGAGCCTTTTTAGTGGTATAAATAGCGATTTGTTCTTATTTCCCTGTGCCCCGAATACTAGCGTTGTAAGCTAATCAGCGGTCCGCGCTAGCTTGTTTCAAGCTACAAACGCATTCGATTAGCATGAAAACATGTCCCAGAGAACGACAGAGTGGGTACACATCTGTTATTAACCCCTAGGTTCGTTTTGCGCCGGAATTGTCCTTCTAACATTTCATTTTAAAATTTCGCTTAAAATTTGCTTGACAATTGAATGGAAGCAGGGATTGGTCAAACACCAACCCTGCGGCATCTACAGTTTTTGTGCATAGCTTCACTCACAAAACGCGCAAGTGCTGCACTATGGATGTTCAGATAATAATTAGTCGTTGGTCTAATCTTCATGGTTCTTCAGATGCGGTTGGAACATACAAACAGGAATTCGCAAAAGGGACTCGAGGGTTTTGTTCATCAGACTCGATAGTTCCTGTTTATTTATTTTTTTGGTCAGTCGCTGAGTTGTTTCAGTTCAAAATTAATTTGGAAGCCGTGGCGGATTTCCTTTCCTGTGTCGGACTGAATGCCTGCTTGTCTGTGAGGTTGCCATGCATGGGAGCTCCGGCGCCCAGCTAATATCAGCCCCCCTCCCTCCGCTGCAGGCCCAGAGCCTATAAGAGGCAGCGTTCAAGACCAGACATAATAACCCAGCATGCTGTCATAAGAGATTGATTACGAGATGGCTCAGAGATTAGCAGGAGACAGTTAAAGAACAGGTTCACCAGCACAACCATCAGCACTTGTCAGTCACGATCTCCGTTTTTTAAGTCCCACAGAGGTTAGGGAGGAGTGGAGCGGGAAAAAAGGAAGCCTTTTTGTTTATAGAAGAACAATCGCTGCGCATGAGAGTGCACGGTCCTGGGCCTGGAGTCAAAACAGGGCAGACAGGCAGAGGAAAGGTTGGGTCCTGGAAGAGTGGGGAGGCAGAGGGGGGGGGAGTAACTGTTCCCTGAAGATGTGTCAGACTGTCTGGCGGGCTGGGTCAGTGCGCTGGACTGGAGGAACCAGGTGGACAGGAAGAGAGATTCAGAACGGGGTCAGTCTGAGCTAGTGAGCCTAAAGACATTTGTTTAGGTTCACACGCAGTTGTGATTTAACGCAACTCTCCCCCGCCTTCCTATTGGGCTGTTTCCCAGGCAGCTTTGACTCGGGATGGTAATGGTGGAATATTGGGCGCTTGTCTCTGTTCCCACAGCCCCATTTACTCCACCTCATAGGCTCCAGTGTAATGGTTAACCGCAAGAGCAACTCCAGGCACTGTGAACCTCTTTTCCCCCACTGTGCTCTTTGCTTTTCCCATGCCTTGTTGTGTTAGTGTGTGTGAACATGACTCTTAAAGCACCCGTACCACAGACTGTATATAAAGATGCACGGCGCATCTCCACTTTCCTCCCACTGTACAAAAGCGAAGCGTAAATATTGCGGATGCGGAAATACATCTTGCAATTTTGGAGCCAAAGTCCGCACAGCATTAATCAGGTGCTGGAGCTGCGGTATCCCGCCCATACACCCGCCCGACCAATGGCAAGTCAATCAATCATGACATTTCACCCCCTTTTTTTATAACCTCAAATATCTAATAAAAACCAAACTTATTATAAAAAAATTAACCCTTGAACAAACATCAGCTTGACCAGAACTACCTGAAATGTCAGAAACCATCTCAAAAATGTTATTTGACGTGTACTTTGATTTCTTAATTTGGACCACGTCCCATCCGCTAACATGGAGGGGGCGGGACTTATGACATATACTGCAGCCAGCCCCCCAGGGGGGCGATCCAGATGCCTTGGCTTCACTTGTACAGTCTATGCGTCGAACCCTGGGCTGTATATGTCACTTCGCATCAGACGAAAGTGGACTCCCAGTTCCATCTCGTCTCGGCCAGCGATTGCTGCCATGGCGACGGCCCCTGCTCTCCCTCCCCTAGACGGCACGTGACCGCTCCCTCCCCAGGTGTTTGGCTTGCGTCTGGTGGACTTCATTGATTCGCCAGCACAGTAGGGCTCTTTGTGTGGCGGTCTGTGAGAAACTGGGCCCGTCCTCTCCCCACAGGTGGAACTTTAACTTCGCCCCAAAGGTCTCTGCAGTCTCTGCCTGCACAGAGCTGCTGCTGCCACTCAGAGGAATTGATTTCTAATAAGAGACAGGCCTGGCAGAGTAAGGAGCTAAGCAAATCCAAGCTGATAATCAGTTGTGTGTGTGGTGTTTGTTTAAGCTTTCCCCCGCTGTCCTCGGGGAACGGTCCTGTTTGGGCAGAAATGTGGAAAGCCATTATGTGACTAATAAGCTGCAGTGAGCCGAGCAGCCACCGAGAGCATGCACACAACACCCCTGCTCCTTATTGTGAGCCACTGCAGATTACATTTCCACTTAGTCACTGACACATTTGTCAAGTGTTTTGGCGGTTTTTATGTGTTTTAGCCTTTTTTTTTTGTGTGTGTGGGTGAGCCTGTCTGCCCACCATCCTCAAATACCTTACCCTTCTTCTGTGGTCTGATTAAACTAACAATACTCCGTAAGAGAGAAGTGGGCCTTCAGCCTAAAAGGTTTTGGTCATTTATCAGATGGAGGGAATATGTGTGATATGTGATCCCTGTTTCCACTCAAACGTATTGTGTGGAAGAGCAAATGAGAGAAAGATGAACTTTCATTGTAGCTGCATTGTGGAATAGTTAAACTTATCACTTCAGATACCTGTGCGTTTGTTATCAAGAGTCCATTCAGGTCTAAAAGATTTCTGTAAGTGGAAGAGGCCTCTAATGCGGCTTTCTTTGTTTATTGTCTATTTTTTTAAATGTCCATCCCGGTCTCGGCGCTGCAGTCCCCGGCTGTGTGAGGCAGTGCGACCGGAATGAGAAACACAGGCGACACAGAGAAACCCTTCTCTCAGCTTTGCCTCGATACTCGCCGTCGCTATGACAACGGAGGATTTTTTAGATGGGCCGAGATGCAGGGGTTTATGGGATGCTTTTCCGGAGTGTGCGTCTGTGTGTTCTTGTGACACAGAAGAAGAAAGTTTGCAGCCTACCGGGAGTGCAATCATACAGTCATCTCCCCGTTATTAGACCTCACAGAACCTATAACTTCTACTTTAGGCATAAAATGTATTCTAATTAAAGGTCCCATGGTATGAAAATTTCACTTTAGGTTTTTTTAACATTAATATGAGTTCCCCGAGCCTGCATATGGTCCCCCAGTGGCAAGAAATGGTGATGGGTGTAAACTGAGCCCTGGGTATCCTGCTCTGCTTTTGAGAAAATGAAAGCTCAGATGGGCCGATCTGGAATCTATATAATATAGATATATATAAGGTCTATATAAAAGAGACTTCAGATACATTATTAGGGGACCACTAAAAGAGACTTCAGATACAGTATTAGGGGACCACTAAGGTCTATATAAAAGAGACTTCAGATACAGTATTAGGGGACCACTAAGGTCTATATAAAAGAGACTTCAGATACAGTATTAGGGGACCACTAAGGTCTATATAAAAGAGACTTCAGATACAGTATTAGGGGACCACCAAGGCCTATATAAAACCATCCAAAGAGCACCATGTCATGGGATCTTTAAAGCAACATTGCGTAGCATTGGAATTTTATTTGTGATTTGGCGCCCCTACAGTTTTAGGGGCGTTTTCACACCTATAGTTTGTTTTCTTTGTTCCGAATCAGTTGTTAAGTTTGTAAACTTGGATCCCCTTTGGTTAAAATGTTTTCAGAAACACTTTTCGGTGAACTATTTTCGTAAAATACGAGATTGTATTCCGAACGAGCCGCCGTTATGGTCTGGCTTTGAAATTCGTGACGCGTTCGTCATTTCCGGTTTTAAGCACAAGTACAACTGTCCAAATTTCATCAGATTTAGTTGTCTTAGCAGCCCATTTCTGAGTTTGTGATGCATATTGCCACATTTTTTGTGCCATGTTAATGAAGTGTGAAACCGTTTGGGGAAAATGAGCTAAAGTGGTTTAATATTGAGGACAGGATTATATCACCATCATCACCACCCAACTCTAATGGAATAATGATTAATTTTGTCACTCTCATTTCTTTTAGAAAGGTTCACTCTGCAGTTCTGATTCAAGCTCTGAACGTGTCCCGTCTAACCCCTCACCTCATATTAACTCTGGCAACCCGCTCCGTTATTTGGTCGCCACTCCCTGAGAACAGCGTTGTGTACGGTGTAGCCATGGAACACAAATGATGTGATTCTAGCTGGCGTCTGAAATGAGCTTTTAACGTTTGTAGTTTTCCCAACATTTGTTTAATCTTGGTACCGTGCGTGTGTTGCGTGGTGTGTGTGTGTGTGCGTGTGTGTGTGTGTGTGTGTGTGTGTGTGTGTGCGCTGACGTATGTGTCGCTCGTCCATTTTAAAGTACGGGGAGAGAGAGCGCATGTAATTATGTTTGTCGGTGAGCGAGCATGAGAAAGGCGGTCCAGGGTGACCAATAAAACAACAGATTTACGACTCTGCCCTGTAGGTGCGAGCTCGCCCACTTCCTTTTCTTGGGGAAGGCTTCTGTCATCACGACCCCCGATTCCCATAACGACATAAATGCTGGGGCATTTCTGTGCTGCTGGCGGATAAAGAGCCGTTTCTATTAATGTCATTATATAAAGCTTTTGCTTTGGGAAAGGAAAGGTAATGCCCCTTTTTATGTATGTTGGGTCATTTCAACAGCCTTGCAACATTACACTGAAGTCTGTAGGCCATGCTAAACTCATTCATGAGCTTAAAATAAAGTATTTTGGTGCCACTGAATTAGATTTCCCCCCCCCCCATTGGATCAAAACATGAAGCTTCTTCTTCCATTGTTTCCCTCCTTACACTTTCCACTCTCCTGCCTGCTTGCCCTACATTAAGATCCCCCTCGCTACTCTTCTTTTGGTTTGTTTATTTCATTTATGCTCAAAAGTGGATTTGTAAATTTAGAGCATCGCAGTTCGAATTAAAACATCATTAGAGAGACTTCTACACGCTGGAGCTGTGATAGAAATTCAGATTTATGCACACAAAGGGCAACGAGGATTGTCTAGAGAGGAGGGAGCAGAAACCCAGAGAGAAGCTCCATCAGACATCAACGAGGCCAAGCTTTCCTCAGAGGGGGGACATGGAGGCTCCGTAGCTACTCACCGTCACTCTCTCACCCGCTCTACCACACACTCCCCTATGCACCCATACACGTTCAGGCTTCGGCGAAAGCTCTGCGCGGAGCCTCTGCAGAACCATAAATCACGCTTTAGGCTGCGGCGGCGAGTGCCACAAGGGGGAAGCTGACAAAAACGCAGCGGCTTGCGGTGAAAAGTTGAGATTGATTCCACTTTTGAAGAAGCGCAACCTGACGCCGCCCTGCGACGGCCAATCATAACTGGGAAATTCAGATTTGTCAGTCGGTTTTTTATATGACAAGACATATTAGCTGGCGCTTTTATCCAAAGCGACTTCCAATTGCGTCACGCGCCTCCGGAGCAGCTAGGGGTTAAGTGTCTTTCTCAGGGACATATTGGTTGATGTGGGAATCGAACCCGGGTCTCCCACACCAAAGGCATGTGTTAAATCCACTGCGCCATCACCACCAGGCGGTGTGAGAGTCTCGTACAGAAAACCGGAAACGTCACTGCCTCTATCGCTGCCACTAGAGACACAGACAGACAGACAGACAGACACGAAACACAAGCACTGAACTGCCCAGGAGTTTGTGTAACAAATGTCGGTTTCCTGCAACAACAAACCACAGTCGCTCCGTCTCTTCTCTCTTTCTCCGTGAAATGAAGCTGCCTTCAAGTGCGGTCGGAAATGTCGACATCTATAGACGCTCTGACGGAATACGACAATTGTGAAATATAAAGTCTGCTTGTGCTACGTTGGGGGGGGTTAAGGAACACAACAGATCACATCAGTGACACTCCCCCGCCGCACAATCCTGCCCAAAATCTCTCTTTGCTGCATAATGCTGTCTCAGGAGGCACACACTGCTGTGGTAAGAGTGCTTTTACTCTGGAAAGTTGTGTGTGCGTATATCACAACACCCATTTGCAGCTACGTATCTGTCCTTTAGAAGGTTAAGCCGGCCGAGGTGATAGAGTAGAGCTTAGCCAACCGGATTTTTGATCTCTGTTTGCCTACAAATTACATAAAATCACAGTTTTTAATAAATTGAATAAAGCTCAGCTGACTGTTGTTGTCGGTGTGTAATGAGAGCTGTATTGTGATGGTTTGATTCCACTGAGGCCTGATTGCTGTCCATTGCTGCTTTCCTTCTCGCTCGGCAGCCTCAGACTCCTAATTGGCTTCCCTGCCACCATTGTCTCCCTGCGTGCACCATTCCAGCGGTTTTCAGCTGGAATCTGGCCCCTTGTATGTTTTCATAAGGAGCCTATATGGGTATAATTGTAGTGTTGCCTTCCTGCTGTGTGGCTAGCTGGAGACTGCTTATGTACTCACAGGAGGGTCCGCAGGTTTTGCTCAGCTTAGTTTGCTTTTAAGGGATATTTTTTGGATATTTTGAAATGGGGTTGTATGACATGCTTATCCATAGTCCGGTTATTACCAACAGTAGATGACTCAGCACGCCCCCAGTTTGGAGAAACAGACCAGAGCACCCAGACGAAAGCAAAAGCAATCTACGGGGATGGGGGCAGCAGCAAAAATGTATTTTAGACACCTAAAAAAACACTTTAAATCTGTTAAGTGTATGCTATATTTATAATATTTCCACTGCTTTATCTTGCAGTCAGACAGCCCTTTCCTTTGGCATTACATTTTCTCAACCGTAGAACTTCTGTGTTCCTACGAAGAACCGCAACCGTTCCTCGACTGGACCGTATAACGCTGCAGATCAGCTGTTTGGCTTAGACTCTCTGCAGTTTATGGAAGAGACAACAAATACAAGCAAATAAAAATGAGTGATTATGACAGCAACGACGAGATGTTGTTCGCTGTGGAGACAGGAGGAAACCTTTATGAGCCAATAGAGTATACAGAAGAAGGAACTTTGCAGAGAGAGACTGAAAGAGAGAGAGGGGGAACTTCTGTGGAAAGGAAAGGTCTGTCTGACAGCAAGGTAAAGTGGTGGAAATATTCTAAATATAGCATCAACTTAGAAATATAGATTTATTTTTTGTAGGTGTCTAAAATATCTAAAATAGCTGCTGCCCCCGTCCGCAGCAGCACATTAGCTTAGCTCCCGTGTCGGTTCTCCTGCCTGCTTCTCCAAACTGTGGGCGTGCTGACCGCCATCTACTGTAGCCAACACACTGACTATATGAAAGTACCTCCATACAACCCCTCAAAATATTCAAACTATCCCTTGAAGCTGAGCTGGCCATTGTGTGGGCCATGTCAAGTCTTGCCTTACTCTGCAGTTTGTCTCAATTTCTCTTTATTGTCACTTCTTAGTTCCTGTCTGGACTTTAAAGTGCTCATATTATGCTCATTTTCAGGTTCATAATTGTATTTCGGCCTTACCTTGCCTTAGAGTCGTATTTCCCAGTGGTTCACTGTTCTTTCTCTTCACTTCCCGTGGATTTATTGCATTGTAACTTCTAGACTAGGGAACGTAGTGCTCAATTTTTCCCCCCTGAAAAACCCCATCAAATAACTGTCGAGCTTAATGTTTCCCATAATGTACGTGTTGTCTGTGGCGTGTGGGCAGAAGCGTTGCGGAAACCCAAAAAGACAACAGTCACCCGTTACCTTAATGCGTCACATCCATACTTATTCCTCTGTGCCTCTTAATATTAATTACGGTCGATCAGTGGAGAACGAGCACGTGCGCGTGATGTGCACGCTCGTCTGTGTGTTCAGGAAGAGCGCAGACCGAAAGGGATACATGCCAGATGTTTTAGAAATGAGGTGGGTTTCACTGGAACGTAACACATTCCCGGGGATGTTTGCTGGAAAGAAATTCTTCCTCAACTGTCGAGCATGTTCTCGTGTGTGTGTGTGTGTGTTTTGTGTGTGTTTTGTGTGTGTTTTGTGTCTTGTGCATCTGTAAAAACCATGCATATGTAGATGTTGGTGTTCCACACTGGTGAAGCTGGTGATTTGCAAATTTAATTTAGTCGACAAGACCCCCAGAAGGTTTGTCCCGCTCCCTCCTCGGTTTCCTGGTGGGCAAAATAGTTTCAGCTCAGTCCTAAAAGTGATTCAGGGTGATATTTGACATGGTGTGTGTGTGTGTGTCTGAGTATGTGAGGCATGGAGAAGGGGGGGGGTGGTGGTGCTGAATTGGAAGTGGCTGCAGATTGAATGGCTTTAGCTTGCAGTCTGCCACTATGGGTGTGTCTTTGTCTATTTGTGTTAGCGGAGTAACGTCTGAGCACTCTCACCTGCACACGACGGGAGCGGGCAAGCCAGGCATCGAGAACAGGCACAACCAACCAGCTGTCGGGCTGCAACCACAGATTGTTTTTACTCATCAATCAATCTGCACATTTATTTTCTTGATTTAATCCATGACGTGTTTGGTCTGAATGTCTGTTCTAAATGTTAGAAGATGGTGAAAAATGCCTCTAGTTTGAAAGAGATTCACTTTACTCTCACAAGACAAAGGAAAGCAGAAAACTGTCATGTAAAAAAACCTTTCAGTGATTATTTAGAGAGAGAGAGAGAGCTGTACTAAGCACCTGGTCTATTCCTATAATGTATTTAATACATATTGTGCATTTTTTTGTGAAGTTACAATCTGATTTTTTGCAATCACCTTTTTATTGAACATTTGACATAAACAACATAAAGCCTAGAAAAGCTGAAGAGACTACAAGACACAAACGGATGAATTAAAAGAGATACAGATCAAGAGATGAATTCTGTATCTTAAATATAATCTTATCTCAGTCAAATTACTTATAGTCTCATCTCTATTCAAACCGGTGAATCAGCCACATATAACCAGACCAATTAGTGTTCCCAAACCGGGTTCCCATGTGCCTGACTCAAAGGCTGGAACTGTAATACCAGACTCCCAGGTGGTGGCTGAAGCCTCCTCATCCATCCACGCATACACAGAAGGGTGTAAGCGTCTCTGCCTCGTCGCCTCGGCAACCACCTCCATGGCTCTCACAGTAGAGCAACAGGGTCCCATCAGCAGGCTGCTTTGGGAAGGAGACAGAGACAAAACATCCCCTCCTCTAGCTCAGAGGCTGAATTTTGTAACGCGTGACATGAATAAGCGTTTGTTACTGTAACGCTTCATCTCTAAACCCCAAAGCGAAGGAGTTGCTTCCTCTGCCTTTGCGGATGACATGTTTTAATACTCAAATCAACTAAATTGTATTTATGATGTCAAATTATAACAGAAGTTATCTTGGAACACTTCACAGATGGAGTATGTTTAGGCCACACTGTATAATTCACCCCAAGAGCAAGCATTTGGTTGCGACAGCGGGAAAGAAAGAAGTCCTTTTCTATCCACTGTGTGCTGTTAAAATGCTGTCTAATTGTGTAAGCGATGGTTTAATTTGCACCTCGGTTGACTGCAGCGCAGTTGTTCTCATTTGAGTCCTGAAATAGACACACATACAAAATAAAATCCTGATTCACTGCATGTGATTTTAATGTTTACATTAAATTAACCCCTCAACTCTTCCTTTTCCTTTTTTTTCCCCCCCAGTCCTCTGCGCCAAAAACCTGGTGAAGAAGGACTTCTTCCGTAAGTATCTGCCAATCACAGCCGTACATGATGAACCTGCACTGTATGTGGGTATATAAGATCTTCACTGCAAAGACCTTTTGAGATTGAGGGAAGTCATTCCTGGCATACTGTGACTCTGATTCAGTTTTGTAAAATGTCCCCAAGATACAGTGAATGTAGTTTATTTCCATTTTGGACAGAATTTCTGCAAACACTTGGCATAAATAACACCCAGTAAATGTTCTTTCCACTCAGACTTAGGCTAATACCTCGTGTGTGGGTGTCTTTAGTGTTGCGAGTGTTTGGGTGTGTTTGGGTCAGGCTGTCATGGTGAATGAGCATGTAAAGGTCTCCTGCTCACTCAGGTGGTTTCTGTGGTGCCCATTCCTGCCATTCCAACGCTCAGGAGCTGAGTAAAGTGTGTGTGTGTGTGTGTGTGTGTGTGTGTGTGTGTGTGTGTGTGTGTGTGTGTGTGTGTGTGTGTGTGTGTGTGTGTGTGTGTGTGTGTGTGTGTGTGTGTGTGTGTGTGTGTGTGTGTGTGTGTGTGTGTGTGTAATCCATTATGTGCGTGTCTGTTATTATGTTGACATGTCTGAATGATTCTATTTCTAATAATGTAAAACAAAGACACAACACTGCTGCAGCTCATACCGTATGTTACCACAAGCAAACATTTCAAATGTTTCCTGATAAGTTAAATAATCACTCACCAAACTTAGAACTGATTGTTCTTTTTGTGTGACTAATCATTAATCTGCTAATAGATTCAGTCAACAATCATGTGGTGTATTTTCACACCAAACCAGGTTATTGTATTAAAGGGTAATAACTTTGGTATTTTTTTTTCTTCAACCTGGACCCTATTTTCCCATGTTTTTGTGTCTAAGTGACTGATGGGAACAACAGTTATTTTAAGTTGGTCCAGTATTAAGCAATAAACAAGTTGCAACGTAACGTTAATTGGCATTGCGCATCTTCAATTTCTGTCCGCTAAAAGTATTTTGCCGCTGACAGGCTCAGATTATTATTCTAAGTGTCTGACAACATTATGGAAGGGATCCCTACAGAGATAGACCTTAGGGTCAAAGATTATTTTTGTTTGTGGCCAGGTTAGCTCAGTTGGTAGAACGGGCGCACATATTCAGAGGTTTATGCCTCGACGCTGAATGTCCAGGGTTAGAGTCCGACCTGAGACCATTTCCTGCACGTCTTCCCCCCTCTCTCTACCCATTTCATAGTTTTCCTATCCATTAAAGGTGGAAATGGCCAAAAAATAATAATAATAAAAAAAAAGAGAGATTATTTTTGTTTAATATGAAACAGCCCCGAAATGGCCATCGCCTAACCCACCAGACTTCCATAATTCATCATTCATTTCATTTACACGTGAAAATGTGCTGGCTCTATACATGCTAAAAGTATTTACACCAAAAGGATCTTACTCTTTAAAGTGCTCATATTATGCTTTTTTTCCCCTTTCCTTTATTGCGTTATATATATTTTTTGTACACGTTATAGATTTACAAAGTGAAAAAGCTCAAAGTCCCCCCAAAGGGACTTACCATCTCCAACAGAAAACACTGTTCACCAACTGCTCCAAACAGCTCTATTGTAGTCCAGCCTTTACTTCAGAGACAAACACTTTGTAACACACGTTATGATGCTCGCCTAGCTGCTAGCGTGGCATGACCTCATACTCTGCTTCTGACTGGCTAGTAGTCCTTACCTAGCTACTGTCAGGGCACGCCCTCATACTCTGCTTCTGACTGGCTAGTAGTCCTTACCTAGCTACTGTCAGGGCACGCCCTCATACTCTGCTTCTGACTGGCTAGTAGTCCTTACCTAGCTACTGTCAGGGCACGCTCTCATACTCTGCTTCTGACTGGCTAGTAGTCCTTACCTAGCTACTGAGCATGTGCGACTCCCAACAAAGAAGAAGTCACAGCCCATCACAGAAGTGAGAGGTCTCACTCTGTAGCTAAAACAGAGAGCTCAACACACAGGGTGAAAAGAGGAGCTGCAGCAATGTGCAGTACAACAAAAATATGGTGTTTTTTGAAAATGAAACCATGTAAACTTATTCTGATACAACCTCTAAATACAATTATGAACCTGAAAATGTGCATAATATGAGCACTTTGACAAAAAGGTCTGTCTCTGTAGGGATCCGTTCCATAATGTTGTCAGACACTTAGAATAATAATCTGATCTGTCAGCGGCAAAAACAGAACTTTTAGTGGACGGACACTGACGCATTTGCCCTATAGTATTACATTGCAGTCCGGTTTCCCGCTGCTGGTTACAGCTCAATACTGGACCCATTTCAAAGAGTTTTTGTTCACATTAGTCAGTTGGACACCAATGCATGGGGAAACAGGGGTTGAAAAATACCTAATTTACCCCTTAAGGGCAACAAATTCAATACATCTTTAGTTATCCACAACTGTACTTTTGTCTCCAAAGGATCTCATATTGGAATCAAAATACAAGAAGGGGGAAAAAAAAAAGGAAGTAAACAATGAGTATTGTGTGACTGGTCTGGTCCCGAAGCAGAATAACAGTGTCGTAGACACCACAGCATCTGCGTTGTATTCCTCAACATTTGCCATGTAGCAAGCTACCACCGCTGTGTAATGTTTTCATTTGTGTCTCGTTAAAACAGTTTATCTGATATTTGTCCTTGGTGAATGTGGCTGAGCGTTTTCCTCTCTCCCCCCGCAGGCCTCCCTGATCCCTTTGCCAAGGTTGTTGTGGACGGTTCAGGGCAATGCCACTCTACAGACACTGTGAGGAACACACTTGACCCCAAGTGGAATCAACACTATGACCTGTGAGTCCCAGACACATTAACACGCTCATTTCTCAACATCTGTTTTCAAAGGCAAAAAAAAAAAAAAAAAATCTGATTCCTTCTTGGTTTATTTGAATACCTCCCACCTTCCTAAGGACTTAATCTGATTACAAACAGCAGTCTGAGGCCCTGCTCGGGCCATTACAGTGCCTCGCAGTTTTTTTTATGTCTTTCTCTATTTAACCTCAATAAGTGAGCACACGGAGAAGTGTCGGGCTGTGTCATTAACAGAACCTAAACCGTAACAGATGTAAACAGCTCTCGCATCTGGTCTCTCACTTATCTAGATACTCTGTAATGACATAACCCTTCAGCACCAGTGTAGAGTCTTAAAAACCTTCCCTTTTTTAGAGCAGTGTTTTAAAGAAACCGAAAAAGGATGGCGTCTCCAGTAGTATTTTTCTCCCGTTGACTGAAACACACGTATGTCTTGTTGTACGCTGATTGCCTTTCCCAAAGATGGTTTGTCCTGTGAAAGTAACCTGAAAAAAAAACAAAACAGAGACAGAGCGCGTGAGTGAAAACGTGAGAGTGAAAGTTTCCAGTATTCGCCCGGGTGTTTATCCAGCCGTCATGCATAGCCAACAGCGAGAGGAAGCACATGTCTCCGTTTGTTTGGTTGCTGGGGATACAGGACCCTCTCTCTACATTAGCTGCTCCTGTCACTTTTGACAAGAGGGAAAAAGTCACGCGTGTGTGTGTGTGTGTTTTGTGTGCGTTTTGTGTGCGCGAGCACCTTTTTTCTTTTTTTTTTAAAGATGGATCGATGGAGAGGAGAACACAGACTCAGTGGAGCTTCTCTGCACTTATTTGTCCCAGGAGTCTGCAGATGTGTCAGACTGGAATTCATGTGCAAATTACTGGTGTTTCTGTGCCAGTTTAACACCGGTGTACCCCCTTTTTACTGTCTGTAGTGTTTATCCTCGTGACCAGCAGGACTCTCCGTTGGCGTGTTGGAGGAGAGTGGTTTTAATTGAGCAGGCTCGAAAGCCGTCTGGCTGGCTCACACTTATTAAAATAGGGCCTCCAACACCTGGTGTTCCGACTACAGCCTAGTGCATTTAAGCTGTTGGCAGTGAATCTTTTTTTCCATTTGATCGTATGTGATCATTCGAGAGCGTAGAATTACTGTGTGTGTGTGTGTGTGTGTGTGTGTGTGTGTCTGTGTGTGTGTGTCCAGGGTTTCATTGGTCACAGCCGACAAACTGGCCCGTGAACTGTGACCCTTCAGCATTGTTGCAGGAGGGGGGGGGGGGCGGCATGCCAAGGATAGCAGACAGTCTAGCTGGCTGCCTGCCTCTCACACTCATTCTGCCCTCCACCAAGTGTGTAAAACAGACACTAACAACTACAGGATATGGTTCAAATTTCAAGGTCCCATATTGTGCTCATTTCATCAGCGCCATACTTGTATTTTGGGTTTCTACTAGAACATGTTTACATGCTTTAATGTTTAAAAACAAAACAAAAAAAAAACTTTATTTTTCTCATACTGTCTGTATGCCCCCCTCCCTCTTCTCTGATTGGTCAGCATTTCCTGGACTTCCTCATCTGCGCTCTTGGCGTCTCTGCCATTGCAGTCGGGGGAATGACTGTAACGGCAATGCAGAGGCATATATATATATATATATATATATATATATATATATATATATATATATATATATATATGCTTGTTTAAAGGCACAGTTTCTGAATACGTGCTGTGTGGATTACTCTGTGGATTGAGCGTTTTGATACTTTCACAGTATTTCTATAGCACCTCGACCTGCTTTATAATCAACAAAGACATGGAAATCTCACTTTTATTTTACAATACTGGACCTTTTAAGTATGCATTAGCATAACAACCACTCCTGTTATCCATTTAAAGCACAAGGACACCGATATTATTAGTAATGTAATGATGTTTTCAGAGGATCTTCATAGTGTTATGAAGTGTTTTCAAGCATTTTTGGAGTCTCCCTCCAGTGTGCTCTCATTCATCCCATTTGGTTAATTAGGAGTTCTTCAAATATGGCATTATTAAATTATACATCTGCAATGCTAAGTACCCAGTCTAGACTCAAATTATTCACGCCCACTCATCCATCCATTTTCCTCCCACCATCGAGGCTGAATTGCCATGGAAGCACCCAGTAAAGCAGCACCCCCTTTAATGGCTTCATTAGATCCTTAGTGTTAACTATTTAGAAGAATTAGGAGAAAAAATTAAAGTGCCACAATGCAGAGGAAGCATAAGAGATCTGTTAGTCTCGCATTGCCAGACCTTCCTCCACAGCGCTGCGGAGGAGGGTCTGGCTAGTCCACACAGCATTCCAAGATGGGAGAAAAACGTGCTCTGGTTTCTTGGCATTTCTTTAGACCAATCCCAATCGTCAAGCGCCGGATGGAGCCACGGTGCCTCTGCAAAATAGCCTCGGGGAAGAAACTTCTTTTGGTGAAGTAGTTTTAGTCGTGCAACAGAAAACTCAGACTGGACAGATAGTCTAGCTAGCTGTCTGGATTTACCCTGCAGAGATCTGAGGAGCAGTTAACCATAGTCCTCACAAATCCACCGGAGTTTAAAATTCCAACACAAAGAAAGAGGAAGGAAAGGGACATGCATATAGCGGAATTTCCGGCAGCACTGGAGCAATTCCTGAAGTTGAATGTCGTGGATATACACTAGAGATCTGTCAATCAGTTTGAGAACATGAGCAGGTTCCAGTCCCTTGTGGTGAATGTTCGTATCAGGCCTTTTCCCTTTTTGTTCCGTTTGTATCTCAGATGGTGACTTAAGTGTTGCTGTAATGAAATGTTTTTCTTTCCCTTTGACCATATGTTCTTGGCAGTAACTTTAGAGAAAAAGCTATTAAAACGGTGCCAAAGATGCCTCTCTTATGAATACAGTCTGCCAAATAAAGGGATGTATTTAGAAAGCACATCTGACTCTTTAAATCGGCTGCTTTTATTTTTCCTTTTTATTGAAATTTTCCCATTGTCTCTCGTGCGGCGTGTGTGTGTGTGTTATTGCCTATGACTGGTATTAAAAATTGTAGCCAGACTAATGAATTTTATTATGTGGAGGGTGATCCAGATGACTGGGGTTTGGTTATAATACTTCCCTCCCGTCACGTCTGTCTGACATTGCAGCTCTCTCCCATCGCACCCCAGACAGGCATTTGGCATTGACTCAAAATGTCCAGACGTCTTACTCACAGACCCATTGTTTCATATCCCTTTTGGTAAGCAGCATGATAATTACAGTGCGATGCAGTTCTGCGAAACGCTACAGATGATTAGTTTTCGACTGAAGGAGGGAGCCCAACCGAGCAGATGTGCCACAACAGGTTCACATGGTGAGATTTTATCACACTCCACTCTCGGCCTCGCCTGAAACACGAGGGGGGGAGAAGAGAGCACGGAGGAGACAGACGCAGGCAGTCAGGAAATAATCTGTCGGTCTCATCTTATTCTCTACACGTCTTTGGCTGTCTGTATACAGTTACCTGCCCATGTTCTTTACTTAAACAGCAAGGAAACCGTTGTTCCTTTAACATTGACCCGATTTACATGCACATAATATTCAGTTTTTTGCCCTTGTTCCGAAAAAGACAATATTCCAACTAAGCTGTTAACATGGCTTATAGATAGACCTTTTTGTTAAAGAGTAAGATCTTTTTTGGCCCCAAAATCGCCATCGCCCAACTCCCCAGACTCCATGTAAATAGTCACTACCTTTAGCGTGTATAGAGCCAGCATGTTTCCACATGTAAATGGGTGAGTTCAGGGTTTATTTCAACCAAACCAAAGTGGTGATGGTTGGAACGGTGGAAAAACGAACCAAGGCGGCTTTTGATAGTTTTTTTTGGTTTTTGTCTTTTATAATGATAAAATTACCGTTTTATTTACATGGAGTCTGGTTGGTTTGGCAATAGGGATTTTCAGGCGGTTTCCTGTTAAAAAATACAAAAATTATCTTACTCTTTGACAACATTATGCAAAGGATCCCTACAGAGATGGACCTTTTTGTTAGGCACTTAATAGAGATGCACCGATTACAACATTCTAGGCCGATTCTGATTTTCATTGAGTTAGGCCAGTTGATTCCGATTTAATTTTTTCTAACCACCACAGCACACGCAAATATTTATTTTCTGTCTTTTATTTAATAGAACATGTTTTGAACAGATAATGCATCACTATAAAATAGAACTATATCAATTACTCCTGGTGTGGGAAATTCACACACATCTAAAGTGCAATGTTGGAACCATTTCCTTCTTTTCACATCCAATATCACACTAAAAAAATGTAATTTTGGTTAACTCACCAGGTTACCTACATGTGCGAGAATAGCGCCGACACGCGGCGGAGAAGTTGAGAGAAAGGAAAAAGAGACCGTGCTGTGGCGTCCGTGTGTGCATGCGTCCTTGAGAACTGTAACTCGTATAACTTCTGTTGTCCGTTAATTGTAGCGATGTCAGACTGACCTGCCGGTCATCGCCGGTCATGGCCGAGCACGTGAAAACCGGCCTATTCCGGTCACCGGCCGGTCTATCGGTGCATCTCTAGCACTTAATAATCTGAGTCGGTGTCAAAACTAGCGTATGTAAATTGAAGGTGCGCAATTTTCCATTAACGTAACATTGCAGCTTGTTTCGCTGCTGTCGACTGCAATGGTCTCGCTTAATACTGGACCAATGTCAAGGACTGTTGTTCCCATCGGTCTCTTAGACACAGAAACGTAGGAAAATAGGGTCCAGCTTAAAAAGAAACTGAAGTTATCCTTTAACATTGTAAGAGGGCATGCCTTAGCGGAGGTCCACGCCCTCCGAGTGCCTTCTAGTTATTGATTAATTGCCACCTCTTCCAATGTGATGTTGTTAATTTTCTCCACATCAGTTTAATCATATATCCGTCTCCTACTCCATGCAACTTATCCACAACGTCTTCGGTTAAGAATGTCGGATCACGTGGCCGGTTAGCTCAGTGGGTAGAGCAGGTGCACAAGTGCAGAGGTTTAATCCTCGACGCAGAAGGTCCAGGGTTCGAATCCGACCTGTGACGGTTTTCGTGCATGTCTTCCCCCCCCCTCTCTCCCCTTTCATGTAGCAAATACTGCTCTCAGAAGTTTACAGTTTAGCATACAAACTGCTTCAAAATAGTTTACTCCGAAGGCTTGAATTATATAACTGATATTACAACCCTCCACATTTGACAGCATGATTGATGACTGTTTATACCCGAGTACATTTTCAATTAAGTTAGTTTAATCAAGCTGGTCATATGCTTTTCGTGTGTTAGGGAGAAATAGTTGCCTTCATTTTTCTTAAGATGTCACGTTAGTAAACCCAAATTGAAAAGGGGCTCAACAAATGTAGACCCTTTCCACAGTCTGACTGAATTCTAGAGTTAGTTTAGTTGCAGTCAGTTGCGTTGCTGCTCATCACATCGCTGTAGCTAAATGTCATGTCAGCTGTCTACTGTTAGTCTTCTCTGTCACTCCTACTGATACATGGGCAGGGCTGATGCCGATCAGTGATTCACGGGGTCCCAGTCTGCTTGTGGTGCTCTGTCTCAGACGCTTAGGGTCAGATTTACACGTTGAAATACACTGTCTGGAAAATCCCTCAGGCCCCCCACCTTCCTCTTCCTCCTGCATGTCCCGACTGTGTCTTGTAATGTGTCCTTGGCGATGGAGACCGTTTCTGTGGGGTGGGGGGGGGGATGCGTGTCTGCATTGCTGGGGACATCCTGAGTGTCGACACACTAGCTGTTACATTTTGACATTTACCAGCACGTCTCCTAACGGATTTAATTAGATGAGCAATTATATTTTACATACCCAGTCACACAGTGATTCTCATGGTGTCAGTGGCTACATCTGCACTACTTTTGGTTTAAAAAAATGAATATCGTTTGCTACGTTTACACACTGGGTGAACATTACTCTGATGTTTCCGAGCCCCTAAATCTCTTATCAGTCTTATCAGTTAGGTAGTGTACGTACCTTTCGTCGTCGGTCCAAGCTAATAAATCCCTGCTCTTACTTTTCATCATTGTTGTTCTTTCTTCAAAGTATTTTCTGTATTTTCAACTTATTCATTCATGATTTTCAACCTGAGAGTAACATCAGACAATCTGCTTCCTGTTTAAACCGGCTCACATGCCCAGTGTGTGTGTGAATGGTCATGTGATATGTGATGTCAGTCGTGTTAATATGGATGACGATTAGTTCTGCTACTGGACCTAAAACTCTTGTGCGGACGGAGATCGTTTTTGTCTCAAAACGTTGTAGTGTAGATGACTAAGGGTGTGACAATTTCGATTTTTAATTCAAAAATCGACTGAAATGAAGTCGCAATCTCGAACTTAAAATTAAATAATTTAATCGTTGATGCTGCCACGCCCCCATGTCACGTCCGGTCGGCTTGCCAAGCGGAAAAAAACACACATGTTGAAGTGCTGTGACAGCACCGGCTTAGTTATCAATGTCGTTAGCATCGTGGCTAACACTATTGTTGCTTTATTTTTTGACAAGTCATTTCGGCTGTGCTTTCTAACATGATTTCGATTTTATGTTACGGAGTTCTCTGTTGATTTGGGTTTGTCGCCGTGTGCTGATGATGGAATATAATGTAAACGGAGAGCGGCGTGCCAGAAATGCAATGCGCTATGATGTAAGTCCCCTTCAAGGCCAGGCTGATGTTGGAAGTCCCTCTAGTGGACAGAACGTGTAACAACAACTTATAGTAGCATTGACAATGCATAAACCTGAGTAGTGTAGTACATATTAATAACAGGCTGCATTTGAGCATTAAATCTTCAAATATTATTCGAATAATGGCATAGCAACCTGTGCTTTAAATTTTCTTTTTTTTAAATGTAAAAATCGAGAATCGAATTGAACCGTGACCTTAGAATCGAAAATGTAATGTAATCGAGGATTTGGAGAATCGTGACACCCCTAATGACAAGCCTATCATTGTTGAATATCAATTATGTTTCCTTCTCCTCCCTTTCCCCTCAGATACATCGGGAAATCCGATTCTATCACCATCAGCGTGTGGAATCACAAGAAGATTCACAAGAAGCAAGGGGCTGGGTTCCTTGGCTGTGTCCGCCTTCTGTCCAACGCTATCAACCGCCTTAAAGACACAGGCTGTAAGTGTCAGTATTACTCCATTTTTTTTTTTATTATGTTTTGAAATCATTAAACTGATCACTAGTGGAAGAAGCGATGTTGCCTATTAAAGGTACCCTGTGGAGTTGTAGCACTACAGAGCAATGTATTTACAAGTTGGGTTCCCGTTTTGTCTGAATGGAGCACAAAGACGGACACGCACCCAATCCTGCCACCAGTTACACGCTAATCCGCTGATCAGTCGCTGCTGGCGGTAACACGCAGAGAAAGGCAGCAATGCACCAACGAGGGCAGCGGAAAAATGGTTAATAATCAAAGTTTTAAAATCTGCTCGCAATCTAGTTTCTGGTCTATTTGCGCCGCGACAAGAAAACACACCGATAATAAGGGCTGTGCAATGAATCGAATTTTAATCGCAATTTACGATTCTGGCTGCTAACGATCACTTATCTCATCTTCAACGGGGCGTCCGGGGCCCCTAGGGGGTCCTCAGAGTCACTGCAGGGAAGGGCCTCCAAATTATTGTCAGTTTTTAAAAGTTTTTTCAATAATTTAAAATGTCTTAACATAATTCCATCATATTATTAGCAAATAAATCCCCACTGATGATAGGCTTACTGGCCTACAGGTAAGGTAGTCACTGAGATAACCATCCACAGATACAGCTCATCCTAAAGATCCACGGTGCCACACTGCCACTGTGTAACATTAAAAGATCATTTATAAAGTCATGCCAACAATTATTATTTTAATAGCTTAGTATTCTATGCAAAACAAATTAAAAAATGTCTAAAGGCTTTAGGCTGCCCTATGCGTTATTGCAGGCCCAGTTTAATATGCAACTTCATTTTATGCAACATATGTAGTAGGGGGTCCCTGCTCGGTCTCTCTTTCAGTTAAGGGGTCCTTGGCTTAAAAAATGTTGAAGAGCCCTGATATATGATATAAATAATTGGATTCTGCACTTTTGCTTTTCACTTTGATACCAAATCCTCCGCCATCATCTTGTCGGTCTGAAATCGGACTCCTGCCACTCTGTGGTGCGACCATGCTGTACGGAGCGACACATTCACGTGGGTACTGAGACGCAAAAAAAGTATCTAAATTGGTTTTATTTCTATAAAATAAGAAAGAAGATGGTGTAGGCGATGGGCGATAAATGTAATCGGTGTATGCCCAAACACCGTGTACACCTGTAACACCGACTACCGAGGCAAGCCTGACTTCAAGTATACACGCAATGTGTTTTGGCGACCAACACATATATATACATTTTAGTTTGTGCATGAGAAAACTCCATAGGGCACCTTTAACTTTTGAATAGAGTTAATTGTTCAAAGTTTGTATCAAGGGTACAAAATTAGCACCATCCACCCGCCAAATGCTGGAAAATATGCAAGTGGCTGGTAGATTTGCTTCACTCACCAGCCCAAAAACACAACTGTAATCTGAGTGGCTGGTAAAATTTGAACATTCACTAGCCAATCGGCTGGTGGACAAAAAGTTAATTTTGCACCCTGTTTGTGTCCTACGATGTTTCCTTCCTTCCTTCCTGGATTCTTAAAAAGCCTAAATGTCTGTGCATGGAAAGGTTTGCCGGTTAAAATGCTGAAAACCGATTTGTCTGTGCTGTTTCACTCCAAAGATGTTGTTTTACAGCGTTGTTATATTTTGGCGTGATGATTAAATCACTATGGATGCAGTCGGCTGTAATGCAGTACTGACGCCTAGACCCTCCCCTCCCCCAGATGGTCTTTTGTTTTGTTCTGAAAATTAAATTGTAGTTCAGTTGCAGCACAGATTTCGTTGCCAAAACTACACATGACTTGTTTGTTTTACTTGAGTGAGCTATTTATTTGTCTCAGTTCATTATTCCCTCTACTGGGGTGGAGAACAACTCTTGAATTATTAATTGCAGTTATTCATGCCCTAATGGTAAAATGAGGCCGTATCCATCAAGCCGGCTTCATACCTGTAGTGTGATAAGAAGCAGAAGTCAGTACCACAGTGCTGCTGTCAGGCCTGAGTGACACAACATTGGGAGTAGCTCCTTTTTTAGTCCTGTCCTCCTCACTAGGTCTGACAGAGGTCAGAGCTGTGTGTGTGTGTGTGTGTGTGTGTGTGTGTGTGTGTGTGTGTGTGTGTGTGTGTGTGTGTGTGTGTGTGTGTGTGTGTGTGTGTGTGTGTGTGTGTGTGTGTGTGTGTGTGTGTGTGTGTGTGTGTGTGTGTGTGTGTGTGAGAGAGGGGTCAACACTCTGCCCTCTGCCAGAACAGGAAGAGCCAATCAACGTCGCCCTGCAATTACAGTCAAAATATCTCATGTCAGAAGCTAACTGGATAAATGCGATGGTTGGCTTTAGTAAATGGCTTCCAGTAAACGCAGTTGCCAGACAGTTGTAGCTTCAACAAAGCTGGAGCCTGGAGTGACTTAGCGAGCTGGTACCCGCTTCGCCGGGGCCCGCAGCCGCGTAGGCAGAAACGGGGGGGTGGGGGAGGAGGATCCCAGCGCCTTTTCCTAGAAGCCCCTGACACTTGTTTTCCTGGAGCGACACAGGAAACCTGAACCTTGTGCCACAGCTGTGAGTGGTTTGCCTCTGCATTTCCTTTCTCTCCTGGCCTCCTCCTCACCCCTTCAGTTTCCCCTTCGGTCTCCTCCATAGACTGGCAACATGTGTACACACACACACACACACACACACACATCAAATGCCTTTGTGACTAACCTCCCACTATCTCCGTCTGCCGATCTAGACAACCGGTCATTTCAAGCAGACGTGCATAATTGTAGAGCTATTAAAGTGTAAGCGTAGATTTGTTGTGTTCTCTCTGTTGTGGTCGCTCTCCCCCTGCGAGTATTTGTCATTCTTTTGTTGGGTTTTTTTTGTGCGCATTTACCAACCGTTGCAGTTTGTCCCCTCCACAGGCCTTAGAGAGGGCATCGAGTTGACTTAAACATTTGTGTATAATTGTAGAGCGTCTTGGGGTTGACTGTAACATTTATGTATAATTGCAGAGTGTCTGCGTCTTTGTGTATATGACTGCATTTAAATGTATGCATCTCAAAGTGAGTGCTGTTCTCTGCGTACATTTCAGTGTGTGTGTGTGTGTGTGTGTGTGTGTGTGTGTGTGTGTGTGTGTGTGTGTGTGTGTGTGTGTGTGTGTGTGTGTGTGTGTGTGTGTGTGTGTGTGTGTGTGTGTGTGTGTGTGTGTTTCTCTGTGGCTGCTGACCTCCGGCCAGCCTTGTAACGGTTTGACCATTGCCTGTTTTGGTCCCTGTTTAGTCTAGACAGACATCCTGAGCTGATCTGCATGACACCCAGACAACAGAGAGCAGATAGTGGCATTTTTTTATGTCTGCAGGCAACTTGGACAAGTTTTTCTTTCCTTTTCTGCCTGATCTCCCTCTCTCTCTCTCTCCCTCACTCTCAAATTCCGCAGACTTTGAGAAGTTCAGACAAAGAGTTTCCAGACTTTGGCAGAGGTTCACGTCCATGCTAAGGCCGAGCGGAATAGTGCAGGCTTTGTACTGAAATTCGTCAAATGTTTGACCTCTGCATTTGAACTGAAGCCTGCTCTGTAGCGATGCGCGGTGAGATTTTTACAGCCCGTGGCTGTTCCACAGACCAGACCATCTGTTCCAGGGCACAGCCAAGCTGTGGTCTGCAGACAGAAGAATGAGAGACGGATAATGAGGGAGAGAGGAATTGAGTCTGAGTGATGTAAATGATACGGAGCAATGGGACTCGTCCAAAGGAGAAAAATAAAAATGCATCCCAAACACATGCTGGTTTGCATGTAAATCCCTGACACTGATGAATCCTCTCTCGTCTCCTCTTTCTTTCATGTTTATTCTCATTTCCTGTTTGTCTCACGCTGTTTGTCTCTTTTTCTCTTCACTTTGGCGCTCCACTTCTTCTTTTCTGTCCTCTCTCCCTCTCTCTCTCTCTTTCTCTCCACAGACCAGAGACTAGACTTGAACAAGTTGAGTCCCAATGACAGTGACACAGTCAGAGGCCAGATAGTGGGTGAGTACGGATGGACGCAAGAAAACAGGGATGCATTTGGAAGCACGCTAAAGATTTGGAAAAACTCTCACTTTAATTAGAAAGTAAATGGAAGCTACACAAAAACCTAATCCCTAAAATGGTCTTTCTGGGCTAATTCCCATTGGCTGTCTTCTTCACCACGAGGTCAGATGTACAGCATGTTGTCCTTCAGTCACTGTGTATTAAATGTTCAAGGAGGGTGGTATACTAAACCACTAATGGGCAGCATTTACAGCAAAAGGAAACTCGCTTAAAGCCCAGGTTGACTATTTAAAAGTCATTTCAGTATTTTCTTTAAAATTATCTCGTCATCTTTGATTAGTTGCTTTGACAGTTCTTGTAGTAATTACAGTTCTTGTAATGAGCATCCATGCCCTGGGTCGACTGCTTTAGCCTGGCGGACCGGGATGAGGAAGAGAAATTCAGTTCTCAATCCAACACCTTGTTTTTTTTTATGATTGACACTTTTTATTAGATTTTTGTTTTTTTGAAACGACATACAAAACATGCACTTTACAACGTGAACATATAAGAGAGCTGAGCCAGAAGGCAAAGCTCTCGATCTACCGGGCAGTTTTCGTTCCTACCCTCACCTGTGGCCATGAAGGCTGGATCATGACCGAAAGAACGAGATCCAGGGTACAAGCAGCCGAAATGGGTTTTTCTCAGCAGGGGGGCTGGCGTCTCCCTTAGAGATAGGGTGAGAAGATGAGTCATCCGTGAGGAGCTCGGAGTAGAGCCGCTGCTCCTTTTGCGTCGAAAGCAGCCAGTTTAGGTGGTTTGTGCATCTGGTGAGGATGCCCCCTGGGCGCCTCCCTAGGGAGGTGTTCCAGGCACGTCCAGCTGGGAGGAGGCCTCGGGGAAGACCCAGGACTAGGTGGAGGGATTATATCTCCAACCTGGCCTGGGAACGCCTCGGGATCCCCCAGTCGGAGCTGGTTAATATGGCTCGGGAAAGGGAAGTTTGGGGTTCCCTGCTGGAGCTGCTCCCCCCGTGACCCGACACCGGATAGGCGGACGAAGATGGATGGACTTTTTTTCCATTTTTTTGGGCATTTATTTGACAGGACAGCTTAGACTTGAAAGGGTAGAGAGGGGGAATGACATGCAGCAAAAAGGGTCGCAGGCCCGAGTCGAACCTGCGGCCGCTGCGTCGAGGAGTAAACCTCTATATATGGGCACCCACTCTACCAGGTGAGCTAACCAGGCGCCCCACTTAGACAGAATTTAAGAAAAAACGACATAACACCCATAACATGTAAGACAATATAATAAATAACCAAATAGACAATACAAAACTGTAAACCAGATAAACATATGTATATGTTATAACACCATAAGCACATAGTACACGTCTCTCTCCAGCACAAGGCTTTTTAGGAACCCTCCAGAAAGTTCAGGTACTTTCCCCATTTTCTAGTGTAGACATCCAATCTGGAAAACCGTTTGTATGACATCTTTTTAAACGCTGCAACCCTAGCCATCTCACAATCCCACTCCTGGATTGACAGCACCCCTTCATTCTTCCATCCTCTCAAAAGACACATGAACCACGCCTTACATCGGCACAAATTGGATCCTTATTTAAAAGGAAAATACGTCCCTTTAAAAAGCTGGTTTGCCTGTTAATCCCGTTATTACCTTACAAGCAATGTAGCTTTTAAAAGATGCCTTTTTTTTTTTTTTTTTCTTCAAACTGAGTCCGGGGTAGTGCTCCCTCCACACAAAACACTACATAACATCACCATTCCAGCAAACTTCCCAGAGAACGACGAGGGTAAAACGGCATCACCGATCTGTTTTAACCGAATATTCTCCGGTCCAGCTCAGCTAAAAACACTGAAGCCCCTCGAGCATGTCGTTCACTACCGAGACCATTTGTAACTGGCTCCGCTACCAACGTTACGTTCACTTCACCTGTTCAATAACCTGTAGATAACGCACTCGTCTGTTTCCTCACTGCAGTGCGTCGCCGCAGTACGCATCAGAAATACTCTGAGTGTGAGACTGTGTTCAGCTGTAGTCTGCCAAATGTTGCCCATTTCCTCCTGCCTATTTTCTCGTTGCTCAAAAAGCCTCCCCAGTCTTCATATAAAATGTAGGATTAGATTTCATAACACCAGACCCTCCCTGCAGAAGGAAAAGATGAAAATGCAACTTCCCTTTTAACCAGACCCTCCAGGATACCACTGATAAAAATGTAACCCCATTCCTGTTACTCATAAAGATATATAGCTCCATTTTGTGCTTCGATAAAATATCTGCATCTGCACTGTAATCTGCTGTCTAGTAATAGTGCGTGCATCTGTCTGCCATGTGTTGCTGCAGTGAGCCTGCAGTCTAGGGACCGGATAGGCTCAGGAGGCCCTGTGGTGGACTGCAGTCGGCTGTTTGACAATGATCTCCCAGATGGGTGAGTTGAGTTTTGCAAATCCTTAACAATAAATGCTTGCTTTTTGGCTAACGTTCTATCAGAATATCTGTTTTAAATACAAGTATAAATGATTGTGTAATGTTTTCAGTAGCGATTTAGCGATACCAGTATTGGAAAAGCTTCCGATTATGCCTAAAATGCTGGTATCGGTATCTGAAAGTACTGGAGATGATGCACCAATCTGATACCGTGTAATTTAGCTCTGAAGAAATTCTATCCAATCTGACAAACTGTTTCTCTGACATCTTTTCAAATGCTGCAACCCTAGCCATCTCACAAGCCCACTCTTGAATTGACGGCACCCCTTCATTCTTTCATTCTCTCAAAAGAACCTGTCTGGCTATCATTAAACTAGTTTGGACTCAATTTAACACTTTAAAGTTCCTTTGACTATTAATCAGTTACATTTCAAAATCCACATAAACCACTCCTTACATCGGCATGAATTGGATCCTTATCTAAAAAGAAAATCTGTCCCTTTTTTAAAGCTGGATCGCCCGTTACTCCCGTTATTTCCTTACAAGCAGTGTAGCATTTAAAAGGTCCGGCGCAGTGCTCGCTCTACATAAAACGCTACGTAAGATCACTTCCAGCAAACTTCCCAGAAGAACAACAAGGGAAAAAACCCCACACCCCCTTTTTTTCCCCAAAAAAAATAAACCTCTTTTTTTCCTTTTTTTAATTCCCCACCCTGCCCCCCCCAGTTTGCTGTTTTATCTCATCAAAGTCACTTTTAAACACTAATTAGAGATGTGAATGTCCATGTACCTATATCAAATTCACACGTAGATCCTAAGATGTGTACAAAATACTTCTATTTGCACATTTTGGGGGGCGATCGCAAGAAAAACGGCGTCAGACCGGATGTGTCCGGATATAGCCAGTAACCTCGCAACGGTGTCCGAACATGGACACAGTTACGGTAACGATGTACGGAATGTGATCGTTGCAATGTGGCGAGACAGAGCAGCGAGACAGAACACTACGAGGTGGTTCTGTGGCTGCCCAACCACGTCGGCTCACTGCTGCGTCTGTGTATGTTTCCGCTGCCAGCTGGGAGGAGCGGAGGACGGCGTCTGGACGGATCCAGTACTTGAACCACATCACACGCACCACGCAGTGGGAGAGGCCTACCAGGTGAGTACACTCTGCAGCCCACAGAAACTCCAACCCAGACCTCTTAAATCAAACAGCAGCCGGCCCGACCGCATCTCTGACCTCAGTGCTCCCAAACTGGCGAGGAGTCTGTCCAAAACTGGAGTGGGCTCCTCCCAAAAAAAAAATAGAAAAAAAAGAAATGGGTGTCAGACAGACCGCTCCAGACAGCGGTGTTTAATGGTGTGGAAGAGCCAGGGAAGTCACGGAGCTGACAAGAGCGGGAAAATTACATTACATTACATGTCATTTGGATCCAAAGCGACTTACAATAAAGTGCTTTTAACCCTGAAGGTTCAAACTCCAGACAACAAATAGTAAGTGCAAGTACATTAGCTTTAAATAATTGAAACCATATGAGCCATATGAAAGTGCAGCTTCAAGAAATATATATATATTTATTTTATTTATGTTTATCCAAGGTGTAGTCGGAAGAGATGTTTTTTCAGTCTTCGGGGGAAGATGCGTAGGCTTTCGGCCATCCTGATGTCAATAGGGAGCTCATTCCACCATTTAGGAGCCACGACAGCAAACCGTCGGGATTTCGTTGAGTGATTAGTTGCCCCTCGCTGTGAGGGGGCGGCGAGCAGGTTGGCTGATGCAGAGCGGAGTGGGCGGGTTGGGGTGTAGGGTTTGACCGTGTCCTGGATGTATGCTGGGGCTGATCCGGTCGTGGCCCTGTATGTACTAAGTACTAGTGTCTTGAAGCGCATGCGGGCAGCAACTGGTACCCAGTGGAGAGAGCGGAGGAGCGCTGTAGTATGGGAGAACTTGGGGAGCAGAGGCTCCGTCTTTAATACTTCTCACTATATCACTATATCATATCACTTAGTTCTTACCAATCTTTCCCTCAGGCAGTCTAACTACCTTAGTGTTTGATGGTTTGTTTGCGTGCTGCCTGCTATGGGTTTCCCAGTTAGCACCTAAAGACTTCCTAAATGCTGCCCATTGATTTGCTGCTGTTTGTGTTTGTAGAGACGACTTCATTATTAGAGCCATTATCCAAGCTTGTAACTGCAATTTCCCTAACCTAATTGATATCGAATTAAAAATGTAATCCAATCGAGACTGGAATGGAAACAATTTGGGAAATCATCTCATTATGGTTTCTTGTACTCCGTCTTTCTTTCGTCCACCCTTAACCATTTCTTCTTGGTCTTCGCTGTGCTTGTCTCCTTCCCCTCTCGCCCCTCTCAAGGCCTGCATCGGAGTACTCCAGCCCGGGCCGGCCTCTCAGCTGCATCGTGGATGAGAACACGCCCGTCAGCACCAACGGGGCCACGCCTACCACCGTATTGCCGCCCGTCGACGGCGACCAGCGGGCCCAGGAGAGACGGGTCCGCTCCCAAAGGCACCGCAACTACATGAGCAGAACCCACCTGCACACACCCCCGGACCTCCCTGAGGGATATGGTTAGTGGGAATCCAGCACCACAGAGTGGACTTGCATATAGTGTGTGTGTGTGTGTGTGTGTGTGTGTGTGTGTTGTATACATACATACATACATACATACATACATACATACACACACACACACACACACACACACACACACACACACACACACACACACACACACATATACTGTGTTTAACATAAGCCTTTATTGTCTTCTATAGGAGAAATTCGTCTTGGGCAGTCGAGAGAACAAAAATGGCGACGCATCGCACATAAACGCACAATAAACAGAAGTAAACATGCATAAAACTTAAGCAAATAATAATATAATTTATGAATGAACGATTGTCATCTAGCCTTAAAGCTACGCCCCCGTTGAAATGATTACAGTTGTAATGGTTTGTGTAGTAATGGTGGTGCTGATGAAGGGACACTTGTGTTCATCTGATGGTAGTCATCTGATGTGTTTTCTCCTGTCCCAGATTGTAATGTAGCACTGTGGAGTCTGGCTACACCACGGATACATTCTGTCTGGCAATGCGAGACTAATCTGATGGGGACGTGGGGGGTGCATCTGAAAAAAAAAACGACGTCACTATGCTATTAATACTGTATGTCTGGCCTTTCCTATCCTGAGGCAGATAAATATTTTATATTGTGATTGCACTAGAGTGTGCTGGGTTATTTTATCCTCTGTGAAAGCCATCTCTACTTCCACTATGAATCCTGTCATCATGGTAATGCTGTTGTGTTAATTGCTTCGCTGCGTCCCCCCCCCCAACACTGGGCTCAGTAACCCGGCTCATCTGTGTCCTCATTCAGTGCAGCGCCGCTCTGATGACGCTGCAGCTCCACACAAGGAGCCTGAAATACTGGCTCCATTTTAGACCGAGATCTAGTTGAATTGATCTGGCTGTTAAAGGCTGGCGGCAGCCATTCACCCCCAACCCCTCTCTATTCTCCTTTGTGCACACAGTCAAACAATCGGACGCATTCATGTAAAAGCAAACACGCACACAAACACACAAGCTGCGATCCCCCCGCACATCCCAAAGGACTTTTGTTCATCTTCACAGTAAAATCTTGTGTAGGGTTTTCGAGCCGGAGCCATGTCACATCTTTGCTCTCAGTCCTTCAGATTAGGAGGCTCTCTACACATCTGTCTCGCTCTCTCCAGCTCTGTCCTTACTTTTTAAAGGTATAGTGGAGGATTTTCCCGAATTTTAGAAAAGATCCGCCCTCTCCACTTTTTTGAAAAAATGCACATGCGCAACACCCTACCTGCTCCCGAGAGGGAACGCCTATTAAACGTGTGCACGAGAGTGCACTGTTTACAAGTTGCTGTCGGCATGGTTCATACGAGCTACTTTCAGAAAGAAGATTTGCACTTTTTCACAAATGGAGATGTTTACCGTGTCTGCGCGGTGCGTGACTTGTGCCAGGGCTAGCATCGCTAATCATAGCTTACATCAACTTTTACTAGCAGTGATTTTAAATGGATTTCTCCAAATAGCACGCCAAACTTTTCCTGTCGAGTAGAAACTTGGCGACTGAGGCATCAGTGGAGAGCCCAACCTGTGCTTTTAGCGCACGCCAGCGTGTGAAACAGACACTCCGGTCTTGTTTCTTTCTTCAGAGGCCTTTCTCTTCTTGTCATACCTTTCGTAGACACTCGTAGCTCACCACACATATACACCTGAAAGTATTCATGCGCAGAAAGCGAAAACTACCCTAGGGACGAGCACGTACGACGGCCTTACGTAAACATAGCGCCAGAATGATTGACAACTAGGAGGACCAATAGTCTTGATGATCCACCCGGAAAAAGAAAATCCTCCACAATACCTTTAAGCTCTTGGGCAGTTCCTATAAAAGCTGTCGGCACCTCCTGATTCTTCGCATGTGAGCGCACAACCCCCCGAGATATGTCACCCTGTGTGTCGGAACGTAAGCGCTGTTTTCCCTAGGTTTGTGGATGACTTGGCTGCACGTATTTGGCGGGAGGTTTCAGGGGTCCTACCTCAAGAAAATGCATTATTATTTCCATATCTGTGTCGAAAACGTTGGAAAAGCTAGAGCAGATAATAAATAAATAACACTCAAAAAGCTTAAAGACACAAACTTGTTAAAGAAGTCCACTGGGGACCGACTACAATCATCAGATCTGAGAAAAACCTTTAATTAGTTTTGACGCTCCTAATGAAAAGAGAGAGAATTCTTTCACACTCCCTGCGGTGAAATGCTGGAAGGAGCTTCCAGAAGAAGTTGTGCGTTCCCCTTTTCAATGTAATTCTTTTAAGAACAGGTCGGATGAATCTTTTGCCTGTCAAAAGGTGTAATGTATAATTATAAAGGTTGTCAGTAATTTATGTAACTTTTAAACTTTATCCTTGCACTGCTATAGTTTTTATACATTATTCTCTTATATTGTCCATATTTAATGCTGGTCTCTAGACTTTGTCCTTGCACTATTGGACTTATTTGCACTATACCACCATGACACCCCCTCTTAGAGCACCTTACCATGCAGACTGAATCCCAGGGTCAGGCCCTGCCCTGTCACTGCAGGCCTCTCATGCTCATCCCTTATAGTACATTCATGTGGATTTGTTATTTAGTATCTTTTCTTTTATTGTCCATATTATTCATGTGGATTAGTTATTTTACCATCCTGTTTATGATGTATGTGTATGTTGTGTGTGATGTCTTTAAGCTACTGGGACCTTGAATTTCCCCTTGGGGACCAATAAAGTATATATCTATTTCTCTATCTATAGCTATCTATCTATCTATCTATCTATCTATCTATCTATCTATCTATCTATCTAACTTATTTATGAATTGTTAGAAAATTTCAATCATGAAATTAATGTTAAAATGTGAATATATATATATATATATATATATATATATATATATATATATATATATATATATATATATATATATATATATAAGCGGTAGGTCCAAAGGGATGCCAGAGAAGCTCTCTCCGGCAGGCTCGTCTCATGGAAATATCTCTGTCAGGGCGCTGACGAATGAGCTCACCTACTCAAAAGTCAGACAACCTCATCTCTCCTCTCCAGTGTTCTTCACCCTGTCTGTCACCTCCTCCCCCATCCCCCGCCTCTTCCCCGGCTGCCTTTCGGAGTCTCTGCTCCCTCAGACGGTCCTTTCATCTCCAGCTGCGTGATCTCTCTCTCTCTCTCTTCCGCAGACAGATTATAAACACAATCTTTCTGCACGCGCCACATGATTAAACTCAATCTCATTTTCCATATATTTTCAAACATTTGACACTTGATGCCAAGGTTTAGGCAAAACGTTGTAGCTCCTTTTTTGTTTTTTTTAATTCACCACATTGTATAACCAAGGATCTCCAGATCTTGCATCAATTAAACTTTTTTTGTTTTTTACGTGCCTCCTACAGAGCAGAGGACCACGCAGCAAGGCCAAGTGTACTTCCTCCACACTCAGACCGGTGTCAGCACGTGGCACGACCCCAGAGTACCAAGGTACGTCCACCACAGACGGACAGATTTGTGTGTCTCGTTTTGCTCCTTTTTCACTATCCACCGTATGAACTGTAAAATGTATAAAACGCAAGAATAATAAAATGCATACATGAGAAATTGAGCTGTCCACAGATGCTCGGATCAGTCATCGTTCCTTCAGTCCTCCTGATTTTACAAATAGTCACGGCACTGACATAACTGGCTTTACGCATAACTTGTGTCATGGTCTCTTAGTCCTGGTCCCCCTTGTAGTTAGCTGTGTGAAGCCTGCAGCTGATTACGAGCCCGACATGCTGTGAGAAGACCCATGTCACGGGGCTCTGAGCGATTCGGTCCTCTGGCACGAGCGCCGAAAGGCCTCACTCTGGGACACCTGGCCAATAGCGTTACGAGTCTCAATTAGCCGTACCAGAGGCTCTTGGGCAAATACTCAAGTCAGGCATGTGTGTCCTATTGATTACCGTATTCCAAAAAGAAATGCACAGGCGCACAGATCTGCTTGTGCGTGCGCAGAGACTGGTTTCATAGCACTCCAGACGCTATCAATAAAACATGACTGATATTATAATACCTGGCCGCTGCTTGCATTCTATCAGTATATGAGTGATAGATGATCTTTTTATTGCTCTTGATAGGAGGCTATTGGTCACGCCACACCTCGCCAGGTGCTCCTCAGACAGCTCCAACATTAGCAGATGGCTTAGCTGCCAAGCTCTCAGCGCTCGTGAGGCTCTGGTCCCTTTTGGCTTCGACCCCGCGAAACAGAAAAAAGCCAGCGCAGCGAGCCTGCTGTAATTTCTGAGCCTTTTTTTATTTTTGTGTCTCCACGGAGTCCAGCTGAAAGGGGTTGCAGGGGCAGCAGTAAATAATTTAGATGGGAGGAGGAAGAAAAATAGAATAAAAGTGATTTCTCAGACATCTCGGAATCTTGCTGTCCGCCTGAGTCCAGTTAGTCAGTGCATTGGTATGTTTTATACCTAGAATTGTGTCTGTGTGTGTGTCTGTGCTTTGGCTCTCTTTTCCCCTGTCCCACCTTACGCTGCGTCTATTTTTATGCATACCGATTCTTTATTTTGTGCTGTGTTTCAGAGATCTTAGTAACGTGAACTGTGAGGAACTGGGTCCACTGCCTCCAGGATGGGAGATACGGAACACTGCCACCGGGAGGGTTTACTTTGTCGACCACAACAACCGAACCACGCAGTTTACAGACCCGCGCCTCTCCGCCAACCTGCACCTAGTCCTGAAGTGAGTCCCACGGTACCCTCGAGCCGGCAAAATGTAACCGTGAAATAAAAGTAAGGCGGGTGACGGGGTACAAAAGCAGAGAGATTAATTTTCTGTTTTTTTGTTTTTACGTCTGTAGTCCAAGTCCAAGCCCAAGCCCCAACGGTTCTCGAGGAGGCATCGAAAGTCAGAATGTCAGGTAAGGTTTCGGGCCTCATGCCAGCAGACTGGAACATACACAAGCACACACTCTCTCAGACATTCACAGACTCACTCCCTTGGCCTCCCCCTCAGCCGATGTTTTACAGCGGGAACCTGTGCCAAGGTGTGTTCGCCACCTGTAGAGGTTCAGCACTCGGAGTAGGCCTTCTGCTGAGCAGACGTTACACACACACACACACACACACACACAGAGACGCACATACACACAGATATACATACGCAGTGCACTCCCCTCACAGTCTTTCTTTCCACACAAAAATTCAAATTCCTCAGCCCTGCAGAGGTTTTGATCATAAAGGCGTTTTAGCACACAATCCGTCACAAAGCTGGCTTTGGCCAGACATCAGATAGCTGAGTGGAAACCAAGGCTGCTGTGTCTGTGGCTGAGGAACGTCTTACATCCAGGAAACGGCGCATAAATTTGATGCCCAAGTCGATGAATGAAGTGTGTGTGTGTGTGTGTGTGTGTGTGTGTGTGTGTTCGTGTTAGTTCATGCTTCTGTGCTTGGTAAATGCCTGCGCGCATGGATGCACGTGTTCAGAATTTCTTCCCCCTATGCAGCTGTTCAAACACATACTGTGCTGCGATAGCCGTAAGAAACACCCATAGGTCCTTGCGCCACAAAGGTGGAGCGGTGTATGGGTGCCTTGGTGGGCCTCCCTCCGCCGCCTGACCTCATTCCTCCTCCGTGCAGAGAGAGAGAGACGGAATGCATCGATGGAGAGATCAGGTTTCTTCCTCTTTTTATTTTTTTTTTATTTTTTTCTCCCCTTTCTGACGGATCAAAGAACGTGTTTGGGATTCTGTATTCGTTTTGCTTTTTCTTCATCCGTGGCCCTCTGAAACGTCTTTTATAAAAATGTAGCCTGGCACACCACATTTGTTTTTAATGTAGGAATTTTGTCATAAGCATGACTATGCCCAGATGTGTGAAAATCTCATTGAATATGTATTCTGTGAGGATAATTAGTTCACATCAAAGCCAGGTATTTTTATTTTTTATTTTTGTATGTAATCTATCACAGGAGTAATCTATAGCTATTAGAGGTATTAATGTTCTGCAGTTAGATTTGGGCTGTAGAGTGCCGTACGTCTCCTAGTTATTTAAGGACACATGGATCTCGGCCTTCTGAAATCACTCGTTTATAAATTGTGCATGAATAAGGTTTAACCATAGCCTACCCCAATCCATTTGGATTACATTAGCCCGGTAATAGAGGATCTATTTGGTACGGTTTCTGTCCTAACTGAAGCGGCTCTATTACCGCTAACAGAATAGACTTCAGAGCGACTTTCTCACTCGTGACAAAACTCTGGAAAACATATCAGTCGCCATGGATTTCCATCAAGCCATCTGCCTTTTATCAAGGATTTTAGAAATGTTCACCCCTCATGTGCCGTCATCCCACAAAAATGTTCTATATACAATATACGGTATATGTCCATCAAAGTTGAAGTTTATAGCCTTTTTTATTGCTGAAGCCACTGCCTGAGCATCCAGACCAGGATTTTTGGTTATCTTTTCCCTATGATGTTGCAATCTTCTCCCGAATTCAAGGCCCCCTCCCTCCCCGACTGGTCAAGGTCCCTGTTCAATAGGTCCCTGTTCAATCCTTGTCTGCTTTTAAGACCTGGCTGCAGGACTGCCCTCTGTACAGTTGCATGAGAAACAACAGTGTCGTTTCCCAGGCGCTTTTGATTTGTTGCCTAGCGAAGGCATTGCTTTTATTACGCCGACTTGTCCCTGCAGTGAGCAGCATCTTCAGGTAACACGCACCAGAGTCGTGCTCATCAGTCAGGAGTTGGAAAGAGAACGAGAGAACTCTGGGGGCCCGCAACACGAGAGAAAGAGCAACAGAGACGGAGCAGGAATGTTTGATTTATGGGTGAAAGTGCAGGAAGAGATGCTCCGTGTCTTTTTTTTTTTTTTTTTTTTTTTCTCTTTCCTCTCTCTCTCTCTCTCTCTCTCTCTCTCTCTCCTCTTTTTTCTCTCTCTCTCTCTCTCTCTCTCTCTCTCTCTCTCCCCCTCCCCTTGCTTCTCTCCCACCCTCTGAGTTCTCTGTTTGGGTGCTGTCGGAAGAGTGCCCTTTCCTGCCTCCCCCTCTCCCTCCCTTACCTTCCCTCCCAAAGAGTCTAGTCTGCAGGAAATAAAGGGATTCAACAGGAGGTCTCGAGTGTCCTATGGGGCCCTGTGGCTTTCTGGGATAGCAGGAAGTGATTGAAAAGCCAAACTGGATTCTGTTGGGTGGACACCAGAAACCAAACTCAGTCAGTTTGTTGAGGAGAAGTTGTCATTGTGGTAGAGGAGAATGCAAGCCATAGGGCGGATACTTTTCAGACTGTATTCTGTCATGGAGTCAACTAACTTTTAGTTAAAGGGAAACTTCTTTTTGTTTTTAACCTAGAACCTATTTTTCCAAGTTTTTGGGTCAAAGTGACTGATGGGAACAACCATCTTTGAATTCGGGTCCAGTGTTAAGCAAGACCGCCGCAGCCGACAATTCCGGCGCAAAATGAACCTAGGGGTTAATAACACGTGTACCGAGTCGACCGTTCTCTGGGATCTGTTTTCATGCTAATCGAATGCGTCTCTATTATGTCTATGGTTTGAGCCATGTTACGGGTTACTACGTTGCACGGCATTCGTGGTTCGACTGCTCATGACACGAACGCTACTGTCTTTATAATCTATCTTTTTAATAAACTGTCGGTACACTTACAAAGTTCTCAATGCATCTGTTTGCTTGTAGGGACCCTCATTATGCTACTGTGGAAGTGTGGTGCCATTTTGAGCCTTGTTAGTGGTGTAGAAACAGTGATTTACCAAGTGCCCCGAAAGCTAGCGTTAGCAGCTAATCACCGGTTTTGCGGTAGCTTGTTTAAAGCTAGAGACGCATTCTATTAGCATGCAAACAGATCCCAGAGAACGGTCGACTCGGTACACATATGTTATTAACCCCTAGGTTCATTTTGCGCCGGAATTGTCCTTTAACGTTAATGTAGCAATTGCGCACCTTCAATTTACGTTGACAAAAAGTGCTGTTTTGCCTCTGACGTGCTCCAATGCATCTGAAATGCATCAAAAGGCGTCTTGGCTTGTTTTTCCACTGTTCTAAAAATCACCACTCTGGTTTGGTTGAAATAAACCCTTAATTCACCCATTTACATGTGGAAATATGCTGGCTCTACTGTACACACGCTGAAAGTATTGCATCTATAAATAAAGTCTGGTGAGTTTGGCAATGGCAATTTCGGGGCGGTTTCACGTTAAACAAAAAGGTCTTTAACTTAGTCTTTAACAAAAATGATTACCACTGTATTGACCCTTTCCATAATGTTGCCAGACATTTGTAATAATAATCTGAGCCTGTTGGTGGCAAAAACAGCACTTTTGGTGGACAGAAATTGACGGAACATTTGCCCTATAGCGTTACATTGCAGCCAGGTTCGTGGCTTCCACTCAATGTGACGCGTTCGTCCAATCAGCTGCCGGTTTTCATTTTTTTGGCAACAATACAGATTAGCGCCGCCTGCTGTTATGGAGGCGTATTACATCTCGTCTCTTTGGTGTGTTCTGTGGCACTTTTTGGACCAACACGGGGAGACTGATCATTTCGACTGGCTTTTCTGTCAACGGTCGGCCGTCTGGTTGGTGTGTAAGCAGCTTTAGGGAAACAGGGTCCAGGTTGAATAATTACCCTTTTAAGGTTCCTCCTGTGTTTGTTTGCTCCATTGAATGTATTTATTTAACCCTCCTGTTGTCCTCGGGTCAAATAGTTTTTTTCAAAAAGTTTCTATATCTCAAATTTGGGTTTCTTTCAACCAAATTGTTAAAAAACAACAACGTGCATGGTTCCATACAACTAGTAAATTATCGGTTCACTACTTTCATTGAATTTGGGTGTTCAATTTTATGGCATTTGAGGAACATTTTTTATAAAAAAAAGTAAAAAAATATGCGCAAAATGATGCCAAAAACATGCAATAGCTTGACAAAAGTGTCAAAACAGACGACCAAAACGTTGACCAAAAAGTTTTTTAATTTAATATTTTGACCCAGAAAAACCAAAAGTTGCTTGTTGGTCAACGGGCAGCCAACACAAGGGTTAAACCGTGGCATCACTCCTCAGAGTTTAATAGCCTACATATCCATATCCCGTGCAGTCAGACTGACATGTGTATGGCTTCCACCACCCTCTGTGCTCGGCTCTAGAGTCTGGTGTTTATGACCCTGCTCCGGGCCCGATCATGCCTCCTACCCCCCACCGGAGTTCAAAAGGCCACTGTGCAAATAATCCTTTAGTGCCAGCTCCATAAAGGCTCTTTTGATTCTGTGTGTGTGTTTGTGTGTGTGTGTTGTGTGCCTCCCTACTGTGCCACCCTCTGAGGCTGTCTTCCCGAACACAGCACCTAGTTCAAAACTTGTTTTCTCAATCAAACGGCAGAGTGGAGACCTCTGTCATCATTAACCGCAGATGATGTTCACAGCCACGCTGTTGATACTGTGGCTAACCGCTTCCGCTGCTCCTGTGTTTGAAATGTTTCATCAAATGCTGCTTTTCTTTCTTGTAGTTTTTTTTTTTTTTTTTTTTAGCACATTTGGCTTCACTTTTCATCCTATAAAAGAAGAAGATGGTTATGAGAAATGATTTGAACGGCAGGAAAGTTGAAGTTAAAACTGTGAATGTACATGATTTTTTTCATATTTTATACATTTCTGTAGCATCATTTTTGTATATATGGTGAAACAGATGATGATGATGAAATCAGATTTTTATATATTTTTATTGAGTTTCACAAAAATACACAAATGAAAGTTCATTGTACAATTAGGCACAGCTTTCTCTGCCCACCCAACTCTCCACCCTCCACCCCATGGTGCAGCGATGCCCAAAATAAGTACTAAATGTATATAGTAAAAACAAAATGTATATCTTTCAAAAATAAGTAAGTAAAAGAAAAATGTATAAACAAGCTTTCAGTTGACTGAGCTATCATGTTTTATGTTTTGTATGATGTTTTTCAAATTGTTATATTCGCTGCTTGTGAAGCACTTTGTGATTTTATCTGTGATAGGTGCTATATAAATAAAGCTTACTTACTTACTTACTTACTTACTTACTTAAACAAATACTAAATAAGTAAATTGAGGAGGAAAAAGCCCTGTATTTTGACCAGACCTTTTTAGTGGGTAGTACATGGTGTGAGTTTCTATCCATCACAGTGCCGGCACTATTCTCTCTCTCCGTCTCTTGAGACAAACTTTTGGACTTGTAAAATGTGCCAGGTGGCCTCGATGACCCTGTTCATTACCTCAAGTGTACATGATGAGTCAAAAGCAACAGAGGATCTATTTGCAGAACGTTCTTTCCCTCAGTCCTATTTTTTTTTTGTCCTTAATCTTGTCCCTCTGTCTCTTTCTCTTGGCCCCTTTCTCCCTCTCTTCTCCTCTCCTCTCTCACCTTTTTCCCACGCCGCTCTTGTCGGCCTCTCTACCTCCCCAGTCGCCAGAACCAGTTGAAGGATCAGGCCCAGCAGGCTCTGGTGTCCCCTGCTCAGCTCCCGGAGGAGGCCGAGTGCCTCACGGTGCCCAAGTACAAGAGGGACCTTGTCCAGAAGCTCAAGATCCTCCGCCAGGAACTGTCCCAGCAGCAGCCTCAGGCCGGCCACTGCCGCATCGAGGTATCCCGCGAGGAGATCTTCGAGGTGAGGATGGAAAGAAACAAGCTCAGTCGTGTCATCATATCGCCTGAAGCTCACAAGGGAGGCCTGTTATTAGGGACGCTCAGAAACGGGTACATCATTTAGCACCGAGGGAAATTCAGCCAGAGCATGCGTGAAACTAATTAGAATGCATAACAACGTGGTAGAAAAACATCTAATCTAATATTTGCTCCATTGCACAACCACATGCCCTCATTTTCCCCAAATCTCCAGCCAACAAAGCTATATTTGGCCCCTTAAGCAGCAAACAAAAGCAGTTCTGTCTCGTCCTCCCCAATCTACGAACAATGCCAGTGCACTTCATGCCCTCTGAGAGAAGCGAACGGCACCAATGTCTCCTTCTTTTGTACCTGCAGAGCTGCGTGTAATTGTACAAGTTATTTATTGACGCAACAGACCAACGTTAAACATTCCCTGAAGGTTTTTCTTGTCTACTCCCATAAAGGTCATTGGCCGTAGCAGTTTGGCTGTGAGAATGATTTCTGTCTCACACAGACACACATACACACACACACGCGCACACACTGCTATCTATGATGTGTGAAGGCAGTCTGTTCAAAATCTAAAGCAGACGTCTTGTTTGTGGATGAGGATTTTTCTCAAGTGCATTTTCTCAGCTGGGGAGTTTCTTTTTTTCCTTGCATCTAGGAGGCACGGGGGCCTTCATCAGAGCAACAACACCTGCAACAGACTGCATGACCCTCATAAAATATGCACTGGAATGTGCTGGAACAGCCACGTCTGTTAATCTGAACGAAGACATTTTTGTTGGCTGATCTCAATGTGAGAGAGAGAGTGAGAGGCTGGGGGTGGGGGGGGCTGCAGAGGACGTCTTGAGCTTAAGACATAACTGCATAGCGTCTCCAGACCAGCTGAAGCATTACAGTATGACTGAACAGGCAAGTGTTAGCTGGTGGGCTGTCAGACATGCCTAGATGTGTACTTTTTCAGCGTAGATAAGACCTCATTTCTCCCGCAGCACCTCTCTGTTGTCGGCTGTATCTGCGGGGCACAGCAGGACCTGCGGCTGTGTTGTTAGTCTTATGCCTGTGTTTATTAGAACTGCCCCTAATCCACTTTAAATGAACCCTCCCCGTGACGCTGTGAGCTGTCTGCACATGACGGGATGACGAACGCTGGTTGAGTCTCGCAACAGAGAACCGAATGGAACGGACTCGTGTAACGCCACATTGCATCGCTCTCGTTTCTTACAACACCGCTGCAGTAGATCTTTTAACTTCACTCCCGTTTTAGAAAGTCATTCGCCAACATCAGAATCCGAATCCGTAAAGGATTTATTTATTATAAGTAGCACGTACGAGGAATTTCCCTATGCATACATAAACATATAAAACATTAATTTGAAATAAACAATAAATACAGAAACAAGTAACACACGCATATAACTATTTTACATTAAGAAAGAAAAAAAGAGGCTGTATGGATTAGTGCAGGATGTGCAAATGTCGAGTGATGTGCAAAAGTTTCAGAATGTACAGAGGACACGTGTGTGTGTGTGTGTGTGTGTATATATATATATATAGATAGATAGATAGATAGATAGATAGATAGATAGATAGATAGATAGATAGATAGATTTTTTTTCCATTTTGTTTCATGTTTATTTGAATAGGGACAGATGCTAAGACATAGACATTTGTGCAACAAATCTCCAATGTACAGCATCTATAGCTATTGCTAATTTCCAATGGCCGTCCCTAGAAGGGCTTTTTAGTCATAAAAAAAACGTGAAATATGGCCACATTAAAATACATAAAGCACATAAACATACAAGGCACATCCATCTGTACATTCGTCCCCCCCACCCACACACACACACACATATACTCCCACACCACTCCACTCCTATCTGTAAGCCTTAAAAAGCTTATTATTTTGTATTGCTTTTAGCTCAGTGGACAGCTTATTCCATGCCTTAGCTCCCTAAGTTGAGATATAGTCCAGGATGTAGGATTGAGAGTCAATGTTAGTGTGTGGGGGGGTTCCGGGGCCTTGTTAATGAGGCTGACAGCAGACTGGAAGAAACCGTTTTTATGATGTGAGGTTTTGGTCCTGATGGACCGCCGCGCCCTAATGCGCCTGGAACTGGTCAGACATGATTTTTGTCAAGTTCCCCCGGAGGCAGGACCCTTTCACCTGGGATGTTCCAAACTGATGAATGGCTTCTCTTAAACTCCTTCTCCTCTGAGGACCATACATTAAACCGCTGTCTTGACTGCTGCCGTTTCCGCCCTTGACTCGTGGCGTGTGCGTGTGTGTCTGCATCTGTGTTGCAGGAGTCGTATCGCCAGGTGATGAAGATGAGGCCGAAGGACCTGTGGAAAAGGCTAATGGTGAAGTTCAGAGGAGAGGAAGGGCTCGATTATGGAGGCGTGGCCAGGTAAGAAGCCGGAGCCACAGAAGAGCATGGCACACTGAGAACACAGACTTTGGTTCTGTAAATACTGTGACTTTTGTTCCACAGCAGCCTGCCTCCTAGTGGAGGAGCCAAAGAACTTCACCATTGTTTTGTGTGGTCTGGAGTCATTTCTTCTTCAGTTTAAGTTTGCATGTAGAGTTGGAAAGATGAATTGATTAGTCAATTAGTTGTCAACTATTAAAATAATAGCCAACTATTTTGTTAATCGATTAATCAGTTTGAGTGATTTTGTTCAACAAAAAAAAATTTAAAAAGTCAAAATTCTCTGATTCCAGCTTCTTAAATGTGAATATTTTCTAGTTTCTTCTCTGTGACAGTAAACTGAATATCTTTGAGTTGTGGACACAACAAGACATTTGAGGACGACATCTTGGGCTTTGGGAAACACTGACCCACATTTTTCTTTTTTTTTTAACATTTTCTGACATTTTATAGACCTTCAATGTTTTTTAAGCCAAGGACCCCTTAACTGAAAGAGAGACCGAGCAGGGACCCCCTACTACATATGTTGCATATAATGAAGTTGCATATAATGTAGTTGCATATAATGAAGTTGCAACGCGTAGGGCAGCCTAAAGATTTTAGACATTTTACAATTTTTTTTGCATAATTGCATAAGCTATTAAAATAATAATTGTTGGCATGACTTTATAAGTCGTCTTTAGATGTTACACAGTGGCAGTGTGGCACCGTGGATCTTTAGGATGAGCTGTATCTGTGGATGGTTATCTCAATGACTACCTGACCTGTAGGCCAGTAAGCCTATCATCAGTGGAGATTTATTTGCTAATAATATGATGGAATTATGTTAATACAATAATTTGGAGGCCCATCCCTGCAGTGACTCTGAGGACCCCCTAGGGGCCCCAGACCCCCTGTTGAAGATCTCTGTTATAGACCAAAATACTGATTGATTAATCGAGAAAATAATCGACAGATAGTGGACACTTTTCCTCCTGCCTGACCTCTGTGCGTCTGTGTTGCACTGTGTGCAGGGAGTGGCTCTATCTGCTGTCGCACGAGATGCTGAACCCGTACTACGGCCTGTTCCAGTACTCCCGGGATGACATCTACACACTGCAGATCAACCCAGACTCTGCCGTCAACCCTGTGAGTCACAGTCATTATTGACAATACATAGACGAAGATAAACGTGTTTTTATATTGCGTGGCATTGACATGCAGACTCTAAAAATGACCTTCTTAGAGAAGACGTTTTGGATCAATAGGGCATCTGCAAGTCTTGGAACGTCTTCGAGAGCATTTAATTCAGTTTCTTCTTGAAATGAATTTCCAAAGGTCTTAAAGATGTCTTTTCTTGCCTGCCGTGCCATAGCAGTAACATTAGTTATAACTCTATGTTCTAACACAGGGCTCTTCAACGTTTTTTAAACCAAGGACCCCTTAACTGAAAGAGAGACCGAGCAGGGACCCCCTACTACATATATTGTATAAAATGAAGTTGCATATTAAACTGGGCCTGCAATAACGCGTAGGGCAGCCTAAAGCCTTTAGACATTTTACAATTTTTTTTTGCATAGAATACGAAGCTATTAAAATAATAATTGTCGGCATGACTTTATAAGTCGTCTTTAGATGTTACACAGTGGCAGTGTGGCACCGTGGATCTTTAGGATGAGCTGTATCTGTGGATGGGCAGTCTCAAGCCTTCATACATACATGTTTTGCATAGAATACTAAGCTTTGAAAAAAGCTTTATAATTGATTTTATAAATTACATTTTAAAACCTACATGCGGACAGTGAATCCTTAGGATGAACTGTATCTGTGGATGGCTATCTTAGAGACTACCTTACCTACAGGCCAGTAAGCCTTTCATCAGTGGGGATTTATATTTGCTAATAATATGTTGGATTCACTTTTTAATTTTGAATAAAACTTTAAAAAATTGCCAATAATTTGGAGGCCCCCCTGCAGTGACTCTGAGGACCCCCTAGGGGTCCCGGACCCCCTGTCGAAGAGCCCTGTTCTAACGGCAATGGAGACTGGTGTGAATTTTTATTTTTTTTTATTTTTAGCAAAAACTTCAATTAGTTCATTATTTTAAATGGGTTAATTCATCAGAGGGCCCCAAGACAAAACACTTCCCAGAATTCCAAATCGAAGGGTATTTATGTGGGGGGGGAAAAATGGTTACATCAGTATTCTCCTCTGTCACATCGACTAAATAATAGTCATCGTTGAAGGAAAGAAGAACAACACAGATGTAACTTTTGACCGGTCGTGTACTTTGAACAGTCAGTACTTCTGGTAACTCAACACGGTCTCTTCATTTGGAAACTAAAGCTGTTTTTTTGTCTCCCCTCAGGAGCACTTGTCTTACTTTCACTTTGTGGGCCGTATCATGGGGATGGCAGTGTTCCACGGCCACTACATAGACGGAGGCTTCACCCTGCCCTTCTACAAACAGCTGCTGGGTAAACCCATCACTCTGGACGACATGGAGTCCGTTGACCCGGACCTGCACAACAGCCTCGTGTGGATCCTGTACGTACACAACACCGCTTCATAGAAACAGTCCTGACCTTTCTGTGTGAATGAAAAGCGAAAAAGAGGATTTCTGAATCACAGATTTCAACACATCAAAACACGATGTTACGCTCTGCATTCCTGTCAACAGTGTTCATTAGATATGAGCATGACAAAGTAGTTGTATTTATTTTACTAGGAATGTTCCCATTGACACAAAGGAGTCCTGGTCAAAACAGCAGCGTAAAAAGTTTCCATTAAAAGAACAAACCAAAGACTTAAAACAAAGCAGCAAATTACATCAAATCATTAATGATGTGTTCAGTAACCGAACATGTACATTGAGTGGTCAAATAGTTCTTAATCCTGTTTTTATAATCTTCCATTTCACCAAAAACTTATTTGGGTTCGATGAATGACGTACATAATTTGTCCATGTGAACGTAGGTTTTATATTTATGAATAATTTAAGTGAAAAAGACCCGCAAAGGAAACCCAGAAAACCCTCCTAGGGGCTTGGCATGTTGGGTCCCCTAAAATAATTCAACGGTAAAAAAGGGACAGAAGAAATGAACAATTAAATGAGGGGAGAAAATGAAGAAAGAGGGGGGGGGGGGGAAGGAAAAGTAATCATAAAAAACAAAGTAAATAGTCAATAGTAGAACTATCGATAGTTTTAGGAGTCAGTAGAGGCAATAAATAAGGAGGCAGATTGTGTAATGTGGCCTCATTAAGAAAAATGTACACGGTTTCTATTCTATGGTTGTATTAGAACACCAAAAAACCTGTTCTCATACAAACTGCGTGATGAGTGCGGAAACCCAAATCAGAGACAAATCATAACGCAGCATGGTCTTCTGTACAGCACTTTGGTCAACATTGGGTGTTTTTTAAAGTGCTCCATCAATAAAGTTTGATTGATTGATTGATTGATTGATTGATTGATTGATTGATTGATTGATTGATGGTACTGAATCTAACATTTTTCAGATTATTAGTTACCTGTAATTGCAAAAAGAAAATGTGCAATTTTAGTGTAAAATTCACAAATGATACATTGTTATTTTCTACCAACTGATGAGTCATTTAGCCCAAATCCAAACCTGTCTCCTGCACTTTGATGACAGCGCCCCCCAGGGTTTTTTAAAGATTTCTTAACTCAGTGGTCTCTAAGCACTAAGTTTTCAGACCCATGTGTAGGTTTTAAAGCCCTAACACACCAACCCCATAATCGGCCGTTGGACAGTCTGGCGAGGTCGGTGACTCGAGTCTGTTCGGTGTGTCCCGTGCCGTCGTCAGTCTGAGGGGCCGTCGGCCTTCATCTGGGCTGATTTGACATGTTGAATCAGAAGGCGGGCAGTCGGACTCAATGGCCAATCTGATTGGTGGAGCGCTAACACGGAAATGACGAGCTGCATGAGTGACGAACGCCTCTCAAAATCTGAGGAAAATCTCTTAATCTCTTTGTTGATCTGAAATGAAGACAGATTCAGCAGCTGCACGGCCTATTTCTCTCTTCAAATGTTTTCAGAAACACGTTTTGGTGAACTATCTTCGGAAGATATGAGATCGTATTCCGAACAAAGCCGCCATTATGCTCGGTTGTAAAATCCGGGAGCAGCCAGACCCACATGACGCGTTTGTCCAATCAGCTGCCGGTTTTCATTTTTTGGGCGACAATACAGATTAGCGCCGCCTGCTGTTATGGAGACGTATTACGTCTCGCACACGCGCAGAACGTACGCTCAAGTCGGCGTCGCTTCGGTGTGTTCTGAGGCACTTTTTGGACCAACTCGGGGAGGCAGTCAGTCCAACTGGCTTTTCTGCTGAATGTCGGCCGTCAGAGCCTTTAAACTCATCGGCTGGTTTCACCGATCAGCACACCTTCAACAAAAAGCAGCTGATCAGCTGTCATTGGAATGACGAGCACCTCGTATTTGTTACCAACGGCGTGCTGAGGCCCGTTTTTGCCGATTGTCATTCCGATGTTTCTCTCTCTTCAGGGACAACGACATCACAGGTGTGCTGGACCACACCTTCTGCGTGGAACACAATGCTTATGGAGAGATCATCCAGCATGAGCTCAAGCCCAACGGTAAGAGCATCCCCGTCACCCAGGACACCAAGAAGGAGTACGTGCGGCTCTACGTCAACTGGCGTTTCCTGCGAGGCATAGAGGCCCAGTTCCTGGCTCTGCAGAAGGGCTTCAATGAGGTCATCCCCCAACACCTGCTGAAGGCCTTCGATGAGAAGGAGCTCGAGGTACTTTAATTCATTTCCCATAATCACGTCTCTTTGTTGTTTACACACCAGAGGTGCCACCATTTTCCAAATGAGCTCTCGATTTCAACTATCTAACTCAAAAGCAGGATCGGCGATTTCCCCCCAGTATTTTTTTTCTCTCTCCACCCGAATACTGGCGCAGGTCAGGAAAAAACATCAACAGACACACAGGGGTTTTCCTGGCTTCGAATGGGCCTGGGGGGGGGGGACTACGCACGGCAGTAAGCATGATCAGTCCGCGTACAGTCAAGGCAATGAGTCTGTGACTACGTTTACAAGCTGTCAATTTTCGGGTTCTGGTCGGGTTAAGGTCACTATTCTGGTTTCTGAAACATTCGGAATAACCCGTTTACATGGTGAGCAGAGAGAGTTACTCCTGTATACGTGGAATATGTAATCAAATGGCGATATCCCGACGTAAACGGCGACGCACGGTTAGCGTCTGGACGTAGGCTACGGACAACCTTAAGACGCAATAACTTCTCGGTCACCTTCTTATAAATCTCACTATCTCGGTACTTTCTGCCGTCAACAAAAGACATTATATTCATGGTTTTCACCACACTAATAAAGAAACTGGTTTCCTCCTCGCTCCAAAAGTGTGGCGCTGTGCCTCGCCATGTTTACCTCTACTTCTTATTTACTTCCGGTATACTGCGCACAGGTTTTCTGCATTGACATATATATATATATATATATATATTATAGTATATAATTATTATTATAACTATGTTTTCTGGCGCATACAAGAAGTTCCTCTACTCAAAAGACCAAGATTCCTTGCGAATAGAACATGCGCAGAACACAAATCATATTTGGTAGCATATTCGGGTTTTTAAAAACCGGAATATGAGCATATTCGGGTTTTTGCCGGTGTTTACATGGCCGTGCGCGACCGGGTTATTGCTAATATTCCGGTTTTGAACGGGTTATTGGCTGCATGTAAACGTGTTACCTTTTTTGACAGAAACCTATGCATTTTCCTGTTATTTCGCTCTATGGTGTTTTAAGCCTCCAAAGTCGCCTTACAGGCAGCTTGTACCTTAACCCTAACTATAACCATTGCCGCGCTGCCTGGAAGACGACATTGGGGGCTAAAAACACCAAACACCTGTTATTTCTGACAATTAAATTAACAAAAATGTCTATTATCTTGCTATTTGTATTCTCAGTTCTTAACTATTTTGGTGCTGGTGAGTTCCCTTTGGGGCTGGCTAAAACCTCTTTGGGGGGGGGCAAATATGTCTCTATGCAGGAACAACCCTGGACACAGCGTAGCTTACCGGCTGGTAGCATGCAGCTTAGGGCACACGGTAGCGTTAGCTTGCAGTTTGACTTTTCCAGACACCACGGTCCTTGCTGGAGTCGGAGATAACGGAGAAACAACAGAACTAAAAATAATTCGTCCTGCTTTTCTGAAGTCACCGTGTGGCAACATTTTGCCTTCCCGGTGAGTGAGTTACGTGAACCATAGGTGTAGATTTCAGGGGGGATGCAGGGGATTTGTCTCCCCTTATATTTAGAAGAGGTAGATTTGTCCCCCACAAAAAAATATGAAAGACAACCCACTCCCCAACTGTTCAGGGGGCTCTGAACATGTACGGAAAACAAGAACTGTGTCTACTTGGCAACTGTGATGGGTTAAAGGCCGTGAAAACTAAAGAGAGATTTAAGTAGATGAGTTACATTTGCAGAAAGTTTTTAACAATACAGGAGAATAATTAATTATTTCCGTGACATAAATAAAGAGAATTGCACCATAAATTGTTGCATAATAAAATTCAGTTAAGTGTTTGATGGAGAACAACCCCCCGCCGTTATTATGTGCGCCCCGTGTTTTTTGTGATCAAATGTTTATTTCGAAATTGAAAAATAAAATAGAAATTCTACAAACATTTCTAAACAAAATGCACAAGTGGGAATACTAAAACAGAAAACAGACAGAGGAACGGTCAGTGTAACGCTTATCAGTTCAATTTTCTAAGCACAAACAGACATTTGGAAAAACAGAAAAATGGGTTCCAATATCCAATTTTTCATTTTTTTTCTGTCTTCACCTATTAAAAAATTGGATCTTTAACCTGTTTTTCCAATTTTCTGTTTTTATTCAGAGGATCAGAAATTTAGAAAATTACAAAATTGGGTCTGGGCTCAAATTATTCATAATACTGCCATGGTATTCTCTCCCTCGTTCTGTCTAGCTACGCCCCGCCCCCCCCCACTCGAAACCATCAGTTGCGTCTCTGACCCCAAAGTCTATCAGTTTTTGTTGTTTTTTGGTCCATATGCAGTTAATGACCTGCATATTCCGCAAAGTAGAGGAAGAGAATACCATTGCAGTATGGAATAATTGGAGCCCAGACCCAATTTTCTAAATTTCTGATCCTCTGAATAAAAAATTGGAAAAACAGGTTAAAGATCCAATTTTTTAATTTGTCAAGGTGGGAAAAAAAATGAAAAATTTGATATTTGAACCCATTTTTCTGTTTTTCCAAATGTCTGTCTGTGCTTAGAAAATTGAACTGATAAGCGTTACACTGACCCCTGCTGAAAAATGAAGATTTAAATCGAAAATTGAATCCAAGTGTAGATTTGGAGAATCGTGACACCCCTATTACTGTAGACACATCTAGATTTCCCTCCAAAGCACATTTAGTTCAACATATTGAAACGATTTTCACGACAAAACCCTGTCTACTTCTTTCCCCCTGCAGCTGATTGTATGTGGCCTGGGTAAAATTGACATCAACGACTGGAAGTCCAACACGCGGCTCAAACACTGCACTCCAGAGAGCAACATCGTCAAATGGTTCTGGAAAGCTGTGGAGTCCTTCGATGAGGAGCGCAGAGCCCGGCTGCTGCAGTTTGTCACCGGCTCCTCCAGAGTTCCCCTGCAAGGATTCAAGGCCCTCCAAGGTAAAAACCCCCAGCGTGAAGACATATGTGCATACATATTGTTTTGTCATGCAGTGTTTTACATCAGATTGTAGAAGACTTAGGTGCACGTATTTGGCGAGGGGTTTAGGCGTCCTTCTACTATATATATATATATATATATATATATATATACTGTGTGTATATGTATGTGTGTATGTATATATGATGTGGGGGTATGGTGAAGGGTATGTGATGATGTGGGGGGCCAAGGGAACTTTATCAGGATGCATAGTATCCTGGATCCATGAAATAACTGGCCTTTAAAAATAAAAATCTGCCTGCCTCTATGGGAATTTAACATAGGGGTGGACTGACTTATGCCCCCTGTATTTTAAGGAAGAACATTTATTTATTCACGATAAATTATTCATTCACAAAGAAAATGTGTGTCCTTAAAGGTTGAATTTTTCCTAATTTTTTTTAATTAAGGCATTAATATCAATTTCCAAAAGATGATTTTTTTTTTTTAGTCAACTTTATTTTTTCACGACTGTGTGTGTGTGTGTATATGTATATGTATATGTATATATATATATATATATATATATATTAGTGCTATCAAACGATTAAAATATTTAATCACATAATCGCACATTTTTATCTATTCTAAATGTCCCATGACTTCTTTTTGTCCCATTATATTTTCTCATTTTAATGCTCTTATCACCATGGAAAAGTGGATCGGCTTATTTTTTTTATTGAAAACAACACTGGCATATACGTAGTGTTCAATTTCACACATTCAACATTCACACTTGGAGCTAATAATCTGTCACACAATGTAATACCGTTACCTCCATTTTCCATTGCAGATAGTACTGCCTCATGCCTGAGGCGAGCGTGGCTGGTCGTCATAGCGACTGCCGTGGGCGTAGTTTGGTAGCGTTGCATTTCCCCCGACTCATTTCCTGGTTGTCCTTCTCCATAAACTCAAGGAGAGGGGTAACTTCTCCTGCTCCAGGTTTCCCACCGTGGTCAGAAAGAACAGGGAGACCCTTTGGTTCTCTCACTAGGACTCTAGAGTCATACTCGCTCCGACGCTAATCGCCATGACGAGCCTACTAGCTACGCGGCTCGCAAGCCAAAACAAGTGTGTGCGGCCGCGGCGTATGTCCGTTTTATTTCCGGTCTGCGAAATTACGAATCCCACTATGGCCACGCCAAGACGCGCCCTTCAATCACTACTATTGGCCAGGTGTCCAAGGTAACGTAACTGACCAATCGGCTATCCTAACCTTAACCACTCGAGGTGAAATGCCTAACCCCAACCAATCGAGCTGCTTCGTAGGGCGGGTCTTGGCGTGGCCATGGTGGGATTCGTAATTTTATATATATATATATATATATATATATATATATATATATATATATATATATATATATATATATATATATATATATATATATTGTGGTAGTTTTGGCGTCTCTTTTAAACAACATTCGGAGCGTTATTATCACCATATTTTTGACTAAAACATTAAAAGAAAATTAGAGCAAATAATAAACAAACAAGAGCTTTAACAAAACTTTAAAAGAATTCCAACTACAATCAGACCTGGGAAAAGTCTTTTACTGTAGTTACATTCATTCGGCTTAGGTGCTGCCCAAAACGGCCAGGGGGCTGCACCTAAACCTTACAGTGGCGGGGGAGAACCCTGTGCTATGTAAATGGCTGCATTGTTAGGCAACAAAGTCCTGCGTATGAAACCGCTGCTGAAAAAGCTTGGTGTGAATTGCCTTCTTTGTGAGATGGAGACCAGAGTGAGCACTCAGAGGAACAAAATGAATGCTAATGTGATGTACGATCCATGATGTACACAAGGTGTGGCAGCCCTTGCTGTTCCTTTGTCGTGCACACAGATTGCTCTACACTCACAGGCTCTGTCAGCCCAATCGGGTCTAGCTGCAGACCTCCTCTGTGGGGCTCCAGGCAATCTGGGGCTCATCTCATCTGTCTGTCAGGACAGAAATGACGTAAGGGGAAATACGTAATTCAGTTTCTCCTACGAAAATGTTTTCGCTGCCCCTTCTCCTGCCGACACAGTCTAGGCTGTGTGTTTGGGATTCTTGGCTTCTCTGTGTCTCTGGGTTTCTCTGACCCGAGATAAACCCTGAGGCTACGTGTAGCGCAGCGGTGCAATGGGTCCGTCCTGGCAGACGCTGCTGCCCAGAGGCATGAGGAGTACACCGTGATCCACAGGCAGACAACACCCTCACACACCTTAAATAGCAAGGCGTTCTGGGACAAGGCATCTTGTGAGAAAAAAAGGGGTAAATCTACCCCAAATTGCAACAGAAAATCAGACAAATGTTTATTACTCCCAAAAGTCTCCTCTATAAACATAAAAAGTCCTATGAGCACGTATTTAGTTAGATAATGCCTCATTTGCAAAATTAAACATAAAAGTTCAGAAATCTTGGGTGCCCCGATAGCTCAGTTGGTAGAGGGTTCGACTCTGACCTGGCCTAAAAATGCCCCAATAATAATAAAAAAAAAAAAATCCTGATACAAAAAAGATTGCCTTAATGTAAAAAATCACCTGGGGAAGTATCATGGCGATATCTGTTGGTTAAAATATTTTCCCTATTCACCTGGAGGGTCTCTGCTTAACTGGGGCATCACCGATTACAGTTGTTTTCAAGACTGTCCACCACTTTTAGGACTTTTAATAAGTTATAGAGGAGACTTTGATGAGACTAGATCAGTTGATGAAAGAGTTTCTGTTGCAGTTTGGGTGGGGTCATGTTGCATAATGCCTGGACTACTCCTTTCTTGATCAAAACATCTAAAAGCTGGGGGGCCTGGGTAGCTCACCTGGTAGAGCGTGCACCCAGCGTACAGAGGCTCAGTCCTAAAAACGTATCTAAAAAACATGAATCTAAAAGATGGACACATGGCTACAGTCAAGGGGCAAAGTCAACTCAGTTATTACTGTTGGTATCTAAATACTGTGCAGTTATATGTATTGTAGGACTATTGTCAGAACCATCTGAATATGTAATGAAATAAAGGGATTATACTTCAATAACAGAAAACATCAGGAGATTGTTGCACCATAACTAGTGGTTTACTGTAACAAAGGAAGTCTGTCCATCATTTTCTTTGTTTGTTTCTTTAAGCAAAAGATGAACTAAAAAATTTTTTTTTTTATAACTGACTCACCTGTCTAGATGCCTTCTTTGCACACTGTCTCTTATTGTATGGAAGCAGAGAAAGGCCATGATAATTATCATTTTATAAGCAACTGGAAATCTCATTTAACCACTACTGAATATGTAATGTTTGATTTTAGATACCACTGAAGTTACAGCACTGAAATATTTTACTTTGAAAACCAAATGCGTGAATTTATGTTGTTTAAATCCCCATCCTTATTTTTTTTTCTCCAAATCCCCATCCTTGTTTTTTTTCAGACTCCTTTCAAGTTGTGTACTTTCAAAAAACTTTTTTTTTTTTTTTCTTTTTTCATAGTCACTCTCTTGAACTTGTCTTTCTTGTGGATCCTGATGTGTTTGATCACCCTTACTAACCTGGATGTTCAAGTTTAAATTTTGGCATCTGAATTTTACCAATCTAGTTTGAGCATCTTGATTTGTTTTAGTTGGCTTTTTAGATCCCAAAATAACCTGTGTCTGGAACCTGGAAATGTCAAAGAGAGAATACATCCGGTTCTTCACAGTGCGGAGCAGGTGTGTGTTCTTACTAAACGTATTGTGTGTGTGTGTGTGTGTGTGTGTGTGTGTGTGTGTGTGTGTGTGTGTGTGTGTGTGTGTGTGTGTGTGTGTGTGTGTGTGTGTGTGTGTGTGTGTGTGTGTACAGGTGCTGCTGGCCCGCGGCTCTTTACCATCCACCAGATTGATGCCAGCACCAACAACCTGCCCAAAGCCCACACCTGGTGAGGAAACTGTCAGCTCTGTGTCATTTTCAGACTGTCTGGCATCGTGCCAGGCTGCCAGCCTTTGATACCACACGTTTTCTCCCATCCCAGAATGCTGCGTGGACTAGCCAGACCCTCCTCCGCAGCGCTGTGGAGGAAGGTCTGACCTTTTCCTGCGTGTCTGAACGATGTGTAACGATAGACAGCCAATCACAGACGTTATTAGATCTTGGTAGAAGCATGCTGCGTGCTTATTGGCTCGCTGACCAACTTTTTCTCCTTAGGTATTGAAATTGGGTATTGAGTGACGAGGCATTTTTCAATACTCGACACGAAGCAGTCCCTCCAGAAAAATGCGATTATGCGATCGCATAATTCAACGAATAATCAGCCAAAGTCCGCATATTTATGCGGGGGGAAGCATTTTTTCAAATAAGCCGCACTTTTGCCGCATAAATTGCCGATTTCCGCGCAAAATACTCAGGGCTCGCATGATTTCATAATCCCCGCATTTTCGTTGCAAAAATGTCACATATATCTTAGCAGAAAGTTGAAAAATGTTGCATTTACTTCACACAAGAGCAGCCATTTCCCCCTGTTGCCATGGGAACGTTATGAAGTGACGTAATAATGCGACGTGAACATCATCTAAAAGCAGGGTGTTGGGGGGGGGGGGAAATCACTTTTTTTTTCTCTTTTTCATCAAACCGCATAAGTTTCCGCAATTTTTGCAAGTTCCTGCAATTTCATTGCATAAAACTGCATAAATATCATATAGAGCATATTCCATCGCATTTTTTAAGAAAACGTGCCGCATAATCAAGGATTTTTGCCCACAACAATCACAAAAAAATTCCGCATTTTTGTGGAAGGACTGATTTATCTAATAAAGGAAAAGCCCCCAAAAAAAGAATCTTAAAAAAAAAAAGAATTTGGTACCCAGCCCTTTATTTTATTTTATTTTTTTATCAAACCCTGTTATGTTTACTTTGGTCTGGAGTTGTGCAGTGTAGTGATTTATATTAAAATCTGTTCTCTTCTGTTTCCCCAGTTTCAACCGGATTGACATTCCTCCCTACGAGCACTATGACAAACTGTACGACAAGTTGCTCACCGCCATCGAGGAGACGTGCGGCTTTGCTGTGGAGTGACTCACTGATTCAGGCAGAGCTCCGCAACAACCAGAAGCAACACGGTTTGGCCATAATGAGCCCCCACCCCCACCCCACCCCCACCCTGCCCACACACACACACACACACACACAAATCAATCCACTCAACACGGGGGTCATCCACGGCTGCTTCGCCCAGGGCCGCCTATACTTCCCGGGGACATGTGGCCAAGCTAATGGAGGCTGGACAAAGAAGATCAAGAAAATGTCATCTGACTCTGGGTATTTTTTTAAGACCCTCCAGCCTTCCTTTGTGTCTTTTTTTTTTTTATCATTGAAAAGGATCTCTTCAGCTGCTAATAACTCAGACTATTTACTAACTCGTGGAACCTGCAAAAAGTTGCTGGCTCTTCCCTTTTTTTCTAAGTTCATTTTAGCATTAAAAAAAAAGAAAAGAAAAAAAGACTGTATTCAATGTAGCAATGCTCCATCTTACCAAGCAGAACACAAGGTCAGTCCACTCTGAAAACGACATTAACGAGACCGGTTTGTTTGCTAGAGCACAGGGTTATTAATGGTTCCCACAACCACTTGGAAACACTAAATTTGTATGCAGAGTGTGCATGACTCGTGCTGTTTGGTGCCTCAGAGCGATCACATCGGGGCTATCAGTACTACCGAGGCTGGAAAACAGGGATGCGTGCGGATGAGAGGGCAAGACTAGAGACTGAATTAGGCAGACACCCGACTGTTTACAACCCTCTCCAAAGACCAGCAGCGGGGACTTCTGCTCCGGAGTCACCGGCCAACAAGTAGCGCTGCATTCCCAAAACATATTTCACACGTTTGACAGCTCGTTTTCTTTGAAGACGAATAAGTGAATGAAAAGCTTGAAATGTGTTATTTTTATATAACAGGGAAAATTTGAAAAAGAAACAATAAAATTCTATATAATATATATAATTTATTGCTGATCTCTTTCAGAAACCCCTATCCATCGTTTCAGAAAAATAAAAGCTCTCTAAATGTTAAGTGTTTAAATTATAGAAGATCATTTGTGAAAACCGAATTAAGCTTGAGTGAATTTCACTCAAGAACGCTGGGGTCTATTTCTTGACATAACCTCTCTCACACTGTCCAAGGAGAGGTATGTCCTACAGAGCAACGCAAATCTAAAACACGCAATGTCCTCGGAGTGCCATAATCATTTCTCAATGAATGAATCTTTGCTAACCTTGAGTAGACACGGGCCGGTTACCGGTTTCAAGGTATACCACTACAATTTTCACAGAAAGTGCAGTTTTGAAATCCACCTCCCTGCCGGTTTTCAGTGTGTTTTTAAAAATAAAATACATTGTGTTCAATGGAGGGAAAAAAAAAAGTTACATTTCAAAATAATACATTTTAAAGCTGTAATTGCAATACCGTGAAACGGTGATATTTTTGCTGAAGGTTACCGTACCGTCAGAATCTCATACCAGCCCGTGCCTAGTCTTGAGCAGACCCTTTAAAATCTACTGATTTCATTCTGGCGCTACACATGGGCGTGTGATGTTTCTCTCCTGTTACCCTTTTATTTATTTTTTTAACACTTCCGTCATTTGTAGCTGGGCATGGCACTGGCATGACACCTACCATTAATTCCAAATGGTATTCTGTTCAGAAGAGTCCAATGTTCATCATCTTGTAATTCATTGTTATTGTTGTGGGGGGGGGGGAAGAAAACCTCTACTACCTGCTAGCCATGTGGTGCTATATAGCATTAACGTTTGTCTTTGTATTGGCGACATTAAGGCTGTTTTATACTTCTGCAAACACCTCTTCTTTTGTGTCGCTGCAACGCAGACCGCGAGGACTGTGATTGGTCGACTGGTCCTGTGTGTTGACAGTGGGTGTTTCAAGCAGCCTACTGTGTGGAGTAGCAACATGCTAGTTCACTGACATCAGCTTTGCAAATTATCTCAGACATATTTTGGTTATAATGACAGGGTTATCCGTTTGCAAAGTGTCTACATGTCAGCAACGTTTGGAAATTAGCACTTCGCCAGCAAGCAGCACTTTGTGGGCAGTTGTGCTAACGTTTGCTCGCTAACATAACATAAACTGGCTCTCTCTCTTTCGTCGGAAATGGCAGAGTTTTGCGATTGACCCTCCGGAAACAACCACCCCCCTCCCCCCTTTCCCCAGCATGGAGTTGACGCAGAAGCATAAAACAGCCTTTACTCATTGATATACTACTGCTCGAGGTGCACGCTACACTACTCATGCTCATACCTGTTTGTGGCCACAAAATCTTTCCAAGTAATCAAGAGCTCTAGCTAGCCACATTCTCAGGAGATGTCATATGTAGTTTGTAACTTCCTTTTGATTTTTACGAACGAAGAGAAACTAATTCTGACAGTTTGTCTTGATTTCCTGAATATTTAAGGGATAAAAAAAATAAAATAAAGTCTTGTCTGAATCGTTTTGCCCGCAGCAGACCGTTGACATACAACAATCGTTGCATGTGTCCGTATGTGCTTTTGATTTGAAAAGGAACTGAATGAGATGAATCCTGTTTTAGCCTGATACACAGTCCTATCAGTGATGTTTTTTTATTTAGAGAAAGAGGGTGGGGGGGGGGGATTGTTTTCTACGATTAAAAGTGAAATCCTTGAATGTTTTCAAAAGATGCTGCCTGTCTAGTAATCTCTATGACCGTGGACTGTTCTTAACATCTGCATACACTACAAAAAAAAACAAAAATGAACTGAATTTTCATTCTTTTACATGGACAAGTGTATGCAAGGTGAAGTGTCCTCAGATGGTGCTTTGTACAGTAAAAAGATATTGTTCATATATGTGGATCAAACGACCTGTAATTTATCTTTAACTTAAGTAGAGAAATGAAAAGAGGAATTGCACACAAACAGAATGAGGTCGCCTTGTGTATTTAATTGGTGACTTCTCGATCAGATATTCATTCGCCTTTTAAGTCCAGTGCACAAGCTGATGGCCCTACTGTCTGCTCCTACGCTACACCGCTCAGCATCACCCTGTACCTGCCTCTCGTTGAAGAACTTTTTATTAAACGAGTCAAAGTTGAGACGCCGCTTTTTTTTGTCTTTTTATTTTATTTTTTTTAATAGCATGATCCACTAGCAGGACTATATCTCTCATAGCTGACTGATGCAATTTGATGTACGTTAACACTATCATTTTGTAAGAGTATTTTATTTTTGTGTGTAATTAGTTCTAATTAAACTTGCCTTTGTCTAACAATGTAAGGCCTTGTACACATATATGTCCTGTCCTTCCTGTTTGAATGGTTGTTTCAAATGTCATAAAAAGCTTTTTCACCTGAATTATTGTTATGTTATTTACAACAGAGGAGTGCTTTAATGGGTCATTTTGGCATAGCAATATATTACATTAGATCAGTTTATCAGGGGCTTGTTAGTATCAGATATTGGCTGAGAATAAATGTCAAATGTGGGGGATGCAAAAGATGCATTACATCTGAATGTCTAATGTCCCTGACGTCCCGCTGTGTACTCGCTGATAATCACTCTGGATAAAAACGTCTGGCAGACGGCTCGGGGAGGGGCAGGGAAAGGGGGAATGGATTAGGCTGTTGGAAAATAGATGTCAAGTACAATTTTAATTGTTTCGTAAATATGAAAGTGCATCATTACAGAGAGGGCTTGAAAACTATCTACATTAAGTGGAAAGAGGACAGAAGGCTAGACTTCATCCAGTTAACAAGGGTTCATATTTTGAGGACATCCTGTATAATCAGTATAAGGAATAAGTGGGTCAAAGCTAAGAAAATGACAAAACATAGGCTCCAATGTTTGTGTATTTTGATTTACATTATTTAGGCCGTTTCCTCAGGTAATTAATACACATTTTCTTTTATGTTTTTATGGTGTAGCACCGCAATCCTCTAAGACAATAATTCAGTAGCCTATAGTGAGTAAACCCACTGAAAGTTTTGTACCGAAATTTTTAATTAATCTTTAACATTTCCTTGTCTAGTTATTCCAAAAGAAGCTGAGAGAAAATTCATTACACGGGTCTAAATGAAAAAATGCAAAAGAGAGATAGAGAGAGAGGGGGGCAACTCGTCTCTTTCATGTTTGGGTTGGTCCTGATGACGTCACTTACCGTACATCGGAAGCATTGTCATAGCCGGATCACCAGTTTCTTACTCGTACATATCAATCCGCCAACATCTGTTTGAATTATTTAACCCAATGTATCAAAGGGACACACCGGGAAACATAAATAAATGTAAGAGAAAATACAAAACATAATGTCCGATTTTTTTAATCAGACTCTAACTTTACATAAATGTTTGTGTGCGATTTTTTATTTATTTTTTTAAACCGCACTTATGTTCTTCTGCTTGCTCTAACTTACCTTATGAAATATATTCAGTGGAAGGTTAGGGGATCTATATGTAATATTTCCATTAAGAGTTATAGTGATTTTAAAACCCAGTGTTAGTGTTTTTCATTGGGTCTATGGGTCTATGTTGCCAGTCGGTAGAAGCTGAAGTTAAAAACCGAAGGGCGGATTAATACATCGGAAGGGGGACTTCCTCTTACCATATATACCGGGCCTCGATTCCACATTACCGGCATTTCAGCGCTACTGCAGGTCGTGTTTTTTAGTCGGTGGTAAATCCACAGTGAAGGGTATTTATCTTTTTTATTTATACAAGTTGTTTACAAAATGCCTGGATATTCCGACAGAGACCGCGGCAGAGACAGAGATAGAGACAGAGGGTAAGTTTATTTATGTTTTAGACGAGTTTGTGTGATTCGTAGAAATGGCCGACAGCCTTGAACTGATTAACAGTTGGCTAAATTGTGTTAAATTCTAGGAATGTGGGGAATCGTCATCATGACTTACGTATTTCTAACCGAGAACCCAACGTTTCCAATTTGAAAAGCAGGCAGTAGGCTGGCTTTATTTATCTACACTAGGCCCGGTCGGAACGGGGCCCGTTGTCTTGGCACAAGGCCTAGTTTGGCCTCGTGTCCCCGCCGGCACAGCGGCTTTTCGTTCGCTTCAGGCTAACGTTAGCTTGACGTTAGCTTAGGCCTTTCAGACCAAACGCGGGTTTCGCTGCGCTTGCCGCATGGGTTCAGCGCGCTGCCGCCGCGTCGAATAGCGGCACAAGCCATTGGAAACAATGGAGTTGAAGCGCAGCGGTACCGTTGCTGCCGTTGGTCTGAAAGGCCCTCCACTCGACGCTACATTTAACCGCCGCAGGAAACTACTTACTAGCGATACTGTCTGTAACATAGCTATACTTGTACTAACACTCCCAATACGTTTAGTTAACGATGGTCGCTCGCTAACGGGGGCCGTTTTTTGCTTCAGCCGGCTTGTCGGCTTTTCGCCATGTGGCAGCATGAATGCGGATACAAAATGTCGGCTGTTTTTCCATTGTTCCTCTGCTGGTTGGAAAGTATATGGCATCTGTATTATGTCACAGAATGACGCAGTTAAGATGGGGGTTTTGTTCGTTTTAAGTCGCTATAGTCACCATCGTTAATTACTTGACTGTCTTAGCAACACTTCTTAAATCGCGACTGAACGTAACTGTTGCTGTAATTGCAGATATGGCGGCGGTCCTCCTCGCTTTGGTGGCAACCGTGGTGGTGGCGGCGGAGGTGGAGGAGGAAAGTTCGGCAATCCAGGTGAGAGGCTGCGGAAGAAACAATGGAACCTGGATGAGCTCCCAAAGTTTGAGAAAAACTTCTACCAAGAGCATCCCGATGTTACCCGGAGGTCTCCGGTATGTAAAGATAGTCAGCATGGTCTTTGAAATATTATGTAACGCTGCTACACATGTGCTCCTTTCTGCACGTGTTGCAGTTATGCAATCGGTTATGACCAATGGGCTGGTTTCATTCTTATCTTGCAGCAAGAAGTTGAAATGTACAGAAGAACTAAAACAATTACAGTTAAAGGAAGAAGCTGCCCAAATCCTATTGCCAAGTTCCATGAGGCCAGCTTCCCATGTAAGTTCTTTTTTTATTTTATTTTAGTTATATAATTGGGGAAATCTATCACAAAGGGAGTTTGGTACATCTTAATTAATTGTGGTCCTCTTTTCTGCAGCCTATGTGATGGATGTGATCAACAAACAGAACTGGACTGAACCAACACCCATCCAGGCTCAAGGCTGGCCTCTGGCTCTCAGTGGCCAGGATATGGTCGGCATTGCACAGACTGGCTCTGGCAAGACGCTTTCCGTAAGTTGAATGTTATCTCGCCAACATTAGTTATGTTTAACTAATCTTTAAGTTAATCTTGTCTACCTCATGGAAGTGACTGTTGCATGTTTTCTCTCCAGTATTTGTTGCCTGCAATTGTGCACATCAACCACCAGCCTTTCCTGGAGCGTGGAGATGGTCCTATAGTAAGTAGTCACATCAGTTAACATGCTATCTTATCTTTAATACACTTTGATGGTAACTTAGAACTCTTTATTTTATTATTTATCAGAAGTGAGCATATGATCTGCAGTGAGTGCTGTTATTAAATGTGGCCAGAAAATTGTTTTTCTCTAAGTTTCTTGTTCTAACACTGAATGAACTGAATGATGTGACAAGCTGTATTTTTCCCTCTTGACAGTGCTTGGTGCTAGCCCCGACACGTGAGCTGGCACAGCAGGTGCAACAGGTGGCTGCAGAATATGGCAGAGCGTCTCGCCTGAAGACCACCTGTATATACGGAGGAGCCCCCAAGGGACCCCAGATCCGTGACCTGGAAAGAGGTATTGTAGCCTTTTTTTCTGCATTGTTTAAACAGTCACATTGTACATATTTGTTCTTGAATTTATAAATGCACCTTCCACCAAGGCAAACGTGTTACTTACTTTGCAATACAACCTTTTCGTACGAACCCTCAGTTGTTGTTTGAGTGTTTAGTTCTCACAAAGACCCATTTAATTCCATTAAAGGTGTCGAGATCTGCATCGCCACTCCAGGAAGGCTCATTGACTTCCTTGAGGCTGGAAAGACAAACCTCCGTCGGTGCACCTATCTTGTCCTGGATGAGGCTGACAGAATGCTGGACATGGGCTTTGAGCCACAGATCCGAAAAATTGTTGACCAAATCAGGGTATGTTTTTGATTAGATGGCTATAAATGCGTACTGAAGTTGACCGCCTCATTACTTGTGTTTCCTTAAGGAATGTTACTAATTGTTCCTGTTTTTGCAGCCTGACCGTCAGACTCTGATGTGGAGTGCCACTTGGCCCAAAGAGGTTCGCCAGCTGGCTGAAGACTTCCTGAAGGAGTACGTCCAGATCAATATTGGGGCCCTCCAGCTCAGTGCCAACCACAACATCCTGCAAATCGTGGATGTCTGCAACGATGCAGAGAAGGAGAACAAGTGAGTAATGTGCCATGGCAGAATCGGCAAGTGTTGTTGAAGCCGATATTCATAACTGTTTTAGGTAATGTAATACATTTGTTACAGAATTAACCATTTTAGTGACTTTTTTCTTTTTCTAGACTTATCCGTCTGCTTGAAGAAATCATGAGTGAGAAGGAGAATAAGACCATCATCTTTGTAGAGACAAAGAGGCGCTGTGATGATCTCACCAGGAGGATGAGAAGGGATGGGTAAGTGTTGAGATGAAAATAATAATTTACCATTTGGCTGCTTCTGCCTTGCAGTTCTCAAATACTTGTATGAAAAATCAGACATTGATTAACCTTTAAAACTCAATTCTGTTAGGTGGCCAGGTATGGGAATCCATGGAGATAAAAGCCAGCAGGAAAGAGACTGGGTTCTCAATGGTAAGCTTGCATCACCAGCTAGTTAATCATTGTAAAACTTCCAGGAAATGTTTATTTATGTCTGGATTTTTATATTTTTCAGAGTTCAAATATGGAAAGGCTCCGATTCTCATTGCAACGGATGTTGCTTCCAGAGGTCTAGGTCAGTATCTCCCCACTGAACTGTATTGTACTCTTTTATGTATTTCAAAAAGAAAGTGTATTTGCTTTCTTTAACTCTTCTGCTTCTTTCTGAGTTTCTCCCCTGACCTGAAGGAGCAGTCTATATGGCAGGGCCTTGGCATGACAAGCCCAGGTCTCCAGAGGGGGAAGGAGGATTCTTGGAGGTGTCCTGACTGGCGAGGCACGGGTCTCCCAGTCATGCAGATATACAGAGGTGACCAGGCCCAACCAAGTGCAGCGTAGTGCACTGGCCTGCCTAAAAATGGGGGGGCGAGTTGAGGGCTGGCCACAGTTCCTCCCCCATATGCTCGTCTGTTCTCTGGCAATGGTTTGGACTGCTTCACACACCCAGGCTATGTAACTGTCCCAGCTCAAAGCCCAGCTACACTGTCTCCTATTGTCTTGCGTGTATGTTTGGGCACTGCATTGCAAGCTATTTGAGTCATTTGGAAGGTGCTTTCTGTTGCGTAGACTCGTTGTAAAGCATGGGTGGCGTTAACGTTAACTTTGCAGTTCCTAAACTTCTGTCGGAAGAGCAGTCTGTCTGATCGGTCATACCTTCACCTCTGTAATGACATGGCTACTGGCGCTTTTGGTGACAGTGGGACATGCTAGCTGGACACACTTGGACAAAATCCAAGCCCACACTCCTCCCTCGCCTGCGTTTCAAAGTCATGTCGAGACCTGCCAACGAGAGACATTATGATCAAGTGAACACTGGGTCTGGAAAAATCTTGCCATGTCGAGAGTGGGGATGCACTGTTGTAGGCATCCTGCAAATTGGTTCAGATCTACAGTTTTGGCAAGAGACACTGCAGTGTGAGCTTTATAGCAAGCATCTGGTGAGGGTGTGACAAGGGACCTTGGTTAAGTGCTAGTTCAAGCACACTAGGAGGCAGTAGTGTGCATAGCAGCCCTACTGTATAGCGACACCTGTGGGTCACTTGACAATATGTGGGGCGTGTGCTGCAATGGGAATGGACTAGTGAATGCATACTCCAAAAGATGGTAAGACTTCTGATCCATTCTTTCTGAGGGTGGTTTAAGGGAAGGGGTGGGGGTGTCTTATCCCACTGGGATTGGAATCCAATGGAGTGTGCATCGTTTCTCTTTTCCCACCGTAGTCTCCCCAAGGAGTAAATACTTATCTTTAGTTAAGTCTTTTGCAGCTTTGTGGATTTTCCAGCCATTCCTACCTCATGACCGCACTAACTTTTTGTTTTTGATCTGGTTGTTGTGGTGGCGCTGGTGCACATCTTTGTGTGCTGCCTTCCTTTTCCTTTATGCCACACTGCAACACAATCTTACAGATGTGGAAGATGTGAAATTTGTCATCAACTTTGACTACCCCAACAACTCTGAGGACTATATCCACCGCATTGGCAGAACAGCTCGTAGCCAAAAGACAGGCACAGCTTACACCTTCTTCACTCCCAACAACATGAGGCAGGCCAGTGACCTCATCGCTGTGCTCCGCGAGGCCAACCAGGCTATCAACCCCAAGCTCCTCCAAATGGCGGAAGACAGAGGAGGTAAATCCAATTGGTGAGATACAGAAACTGCGCAGTGAACTGCAGCCACTCTTTTTCTGCTCCTCCTTTTTTTGTTTGTTCTGAGAATGGGATGAGTTTATCATTAACTTCTGTATCTCAGACAATTTTACAGTTAAACTTTCTCTCAACACAATTTTTGCTTAAACTTTTGTTTAAAAAAAAAAAACCCAGTGTCTTTGTCCTCAAGTCTGTTTTCCTTTCCAGGGCGTTCAAGGGGAGGCAGAGGTGGTGACTACAGAGATGACCGTCGGGATAGGTATTCTGGAAGGCGTGATTTTGGCAGTTTTAGGGACCGGGATAATGGTAGAGGGTTTGACAACGGACCAAGTAAAACGTATGGCACAAATTCACAGAATGGAGGCTATGGGGGCAATAACAGCAGTGGCAATGGCTTGAGCGGAGCCAGCTACAATGGTAATGGACAGTCCAACTTTAACAACCAACCTGGAGCCTTCGGAGGCCAGAACTTCCAGGCCCAACAGTTTGCTCTCGCTAAGGGTGGCGCGCCGAGTGGCGCAGGTCACCCCCCATTCCCTTTCCCCCAGGCACAGGCTCCGCAGCACCATCCTCCACCGCTGGTGCCATACCCCATGCCTCCTCAGTTCTCTCAGTAAACACACCGTACACTTGAAAAAGTAAATTATTGCTTTTGTCTCGTTTTTTAAGTTCTACACTTAATCCAGATTTTTTTTTTTTTTTGTATTTACACAACAGGGTTACAAAACAACTTTAACCTCTATCAAGCCTTTTAAGATCTGCAGTGCAGCAGCAGTAGTTGTGTTGCACACTTGTTTTCCTATTATACTATTTAATTTGTTACATTCCTCAGTAATGTTTAGTTATGTTTTGTACTAGGTAATTACAAATGTACTGGTTTTCCATGTGTATCATTGAAAGTGATGTTAAGCTCCGAACTTGGAAGTGCACTGCATGATCTTTCAAAATAAAACATAAAAATAAACTTGCTGCTTTTGTGCTTATTTTTTTTTCCAACTTTAAATTGCTATGCTGCTGTTTTTACATGAGAAACAACCCACTGGTACTACCTTTTTCTGTCCAGCAGGTGTCATGTTTCAAATATTTAGGAATCCTGCTCAGTCTAGGAACTTGTACCAGCAGGCACTTGATGTACAGTATATCATATGTACTATATTGAAATTTGCAGTAACAAACTGCAGGGTTTAGTGCATAGTTTATTGTGAAAACATGCAGCAAAAATATAAAATGTTACATCACCACTTCCTTCCTACATTGTGTACAAACGACAGAGGGATTGGTAACTAGTTTTCCCCGTCAGTCTTGTGCCTACCACATGATGGCAAAGATGGCTTGTAAGGTTGGCCATTGGTGAAGGTAATCCTTTTGATGTCCCTTTGGTTTAAATTAAAATCACATTCCAGTAACCCATATGGTGTAGTTTCAAAGCCCACAGCTGATGTTTCTGATCTGTTTTCAACCAAAAACTCCTTACAAAATAAAGAATATAGCTGGGAACATCAAGTATGTCCCTTGGAATAATTTTTATATTGACCTTTTGTTTATTTACCCCTACATAGATTGATCTGAAAGAAATACAAAAATATATTTGAAAGATTAGACATATTACGCACATTTTTAGATCTGAAGTGTTTCAAGGAGTCACTCTGATATGAGCAAACTATATTACATGTACATGTTTTATATATTATACATAAAACCTTGTTACCACTCTGGGTGAAACCAGTGATACAGGTTATATTTTTAAATCTGTGGAACATTTAAATATTTTTACTGACACCTCAGGGCCGATGATCATGTATTTGATACAAAGTGCGTTTGTATAAATCTATATAAAGGGCGCTACTTGAGATGATCTGTGCTCATGTTTCACAGTAGAACTGCTGCTCCACCTGAAACGTGTGTACTGTATAATCAAAGACTGAAAGCTGGTCACAGGTCAGCACCTTGTCATTACACTGATTAGATCTCTCTCGGTGAACAGTGCCTGTTGCTCAGGAGTGCTGTGGGCGCGGCTGATTTAAATAGCTTTTTCTACACCGTGGCCTGGAAGAATGTGTGGAACGTTCGCTGTGTAAATACTATTCAGCGTCTTGTTTTCTGAGTCAATTGCTTTTTTTCTGTCTTTCATCCAGGTATGTGGCAGCCATCCACACCCTGCTGTTGACAGCACCATTTGCATACAAAACATGTTAAACTTGTATAAGAAGCCGTCTAGGCCAAAATTGATGACTTGCACATACATAGTTTATATACTGTTACAAAAGCACTTGTATTTACATGCATACTCATGCAGTTATACATACATACATACGTCCAAAACGTGATAATGACTATAAGGATATATAAATGTATGTGCAAGTGCTTAGTACCGGTACATACAGTATGTATGTATTAGGGCTGTCCTAAACAGAGATGGCAAAAGTACTCACTTCCCGTACTTAAGTAGAAGTACAGATACTTGTGTTAAAAAATACTCTGGTAAAAGTAGAAGTACTGATTTAACTTCTTTACTCAAGTAAAAGTAACAAAGTACAGGCTTGGAAATTTACTTAAAGTATAAAAGTAAAAGTAGCCTTGCGAATGACAACCATTTTTTATGCAAAGCTACCTGGACCACACAAATGTCAGATAAGGCCGAGAATGACTGGGAATGTCTTGCTGCTTGTCTGCCGAATCTCTGGGATCTCCGTTTTCTTCATTTTCAGTCATGTTGGCGTTCCATACTGCTATGTGCTAACGTTACCGCCATCAAGCCGCGGCGATTTGCTGCAAATCAATGCCGCCGATTCTGTCGAGTCGTCTTGTAGTGGTGCGTCAAGTCCAACGTATATTCCCGTCCAATTAGATTGAATTCGGTATTGATGACGTGAAAAATAATAACTCCACTGAAATTATTTGAAACTAAAGTAACAAGCCAATTTTGTAAAATGTAAGGAGTAGAAAGTACCGATATTCTTGTGAAAAATGTAAGGAGTAAAAGTAAAAAGTCGGCACAAAAATAAATAGTAAAGTAAAAATATCAGAAAAATCTACTTGAGTACATTAACGAAGTATTTGTACTTCATTACTTCCCATCTCTGGTCCTAAAGATATTCTTAGTCTACTCTAGACTAACACATATGATTTAATCCTCTAATCTATTAGTTGTTTTAATCGACTAGATCTCTAAAACTGAGTTTCTCCACAAAGAATCATGCAAAATCACCACTTTAAATCTTGTGTTTAGCGATGCGCTCATACATTTCTTGGAAATAAGTCATTTAGCATGAAATAGCATAAAAAAATGATCGACCAAAGAAGTCGACTAGGACCAAAACAACTGTAAGTCCACTAAAAGGGGGGCAGCCCTAGTATGTACAGGTAAATAATTAAATGTTGGCCTAGGTAGCTTGTCATGTTTAAAACATTTAATTTACTTACTCACTTATCCACTTACTTACTTACTTGTGTGGCAGTAGCTCAGTCCGTAGGGGGTTGGGTTGGGAACCGGAGGGTCGTTGGTTTAAGTCCCCGTACGGACCCAAGTACAGAGTGTGGACTGGTTGCTGGAGAGATGCCAGTTCACCTCCTGGGCACTGCCAAGGTACTGAACCCCCCTAACTGCTCAGGGCGCCTTTCCAATAGTCGCAGCCCACTCACTCTGACATCTCTCCATTTGTGCATTTAAAGGACCTGAGCATGTGTGTGTATTTCAGGCCTGTGTGTAGTGTGTTCTTAGCCTGGCTCCGCCCTCCTACGTGCTTCAACTCTGGGTGTGCGGTATATTTGTGGATTTTCTCCGGCTAATCTTTACCGGTCCAATCAGCGAACAGAGGGAGTGGCTGAGAACGATGACGTTGAGGTCGTGACGTGCGCTAGTTTGAGTCGTAGTTCCGTATAATGGTGGCGGAGAAAGATGCGAGCGAAGCCATTCGGTCCGTTGTGGCAACGCTGCCCGAAATATCCAGAAGTTAAAGCCAGAGCAATACCAGTCTTTGCTGAGTTGTGTTGGGGGCCACGATGTCGTGGCCCTCCTCCCCACGGGGTTCGGGAACAGTTAGATTCTCCAGCTCGCTCCGTTAGCGGTGAAGGAGTTAGCTAAGGCTAACGCTAGCGATGCTAAGCCGACGTCACGACCAAACGTTAGCGATTGGTTATGGCAGATCCAGAGTGGCTCTGGGCAGATCCAATAGTTTTAGAACCATTTTTTATTGATCCCAAAAAAAATGGGAAATAACGGTGTTGCAGCAGCAAAAATATCAGACACACAGCACACATACAGAGTATACATGAAATAATAGGAAACAATATACATGAAATAATAATTGAATACTACACGAGCAATATTTAAAATATATACAATTTGGAAATAAAATGTACAACTGTTTCAATAGATATAGATAAACTTATTGTGCAAGTTGGGGAGCAAAAATGTACAACTGATTCCCTAGTAATGATAGGATGTAGATAAACCTGTCGTGCAAGGTGCATTCAGTGCAGTTGTGATGTATATGAGTCTTATCTCAGACTCTCCCAATGAAATGTACCAGAGTCTGGTAGGACCAGGCTAGTGTGTTCTAACAAACAAGAGTGTAAATTGTAATTTCCCCACTGGGGATCAATAAAAAGTATAAACTATTTAAATTATTGTTATTACTTACTTTACATTGTGAAATAAAGGAACCAAAGTGAAACAGGTTTTTCATGATTTACTAAATGGAAAGGCAAACAGGTGGAAGTAAAGGTGCTTATCTCAGATGGATTGCACAACGTGGAATTGGAACTGGAAGGTCGTGCCTGATTGAAGTACAGGGGTGGACACAATACCATGAACACCTGTACCAAATGATTTAAAACCCTTCCTTTATTAATAGCCTAAATAGTACTAGAGAAGTGTTATACCAACTTTAGTTTGTAGTTGTTTTCGTGAGTAAGAGAGGGGTTACATTGTGTCCAACCCCACCCCATCTCAATGCAGCTGGCCTAGCCTGGACCTTTTAGAACATCAACTATTTCTGAACTTGTCCTGGTTTAACATGCACTCTACATTAAGTATGGCTAACAATGAATGCTGACACATTTTAATGTCAGTTAATTATTAAACCTGCAATAACTGACTTCTGTCGTTTTATTTGCCCTTTGGGGGCAGCGGAAAGAAGTTGTGATCGTAACATTGACTTTCATCACCTTTAAGTTGATATTGTGAGCAAACAGTTGCTTATTTACACATCTGGCAAATACAGAGCAACAGCATTCATCTGGAGTCTGTTTGTGTCCACCTGGCAAATGTAAGTACAAAGTTTACTCTTCTTTTAGCTCTGTTTTGGTCCTCACCAACTGTTAATATCTGGCTCCTAAGCCACTAAGTGCTCCATTATGTTCACTAGATGATGTTTGGTACAGAGCAGGTAGGGTCTGCCAGATTTCTCCCAGAAATCTAGGTTTATGCAATACAACCCAGTGGTGTAGTCCACGTGATACGCAGGTGTACGCAGTATACCCACTAAGAAAGCTCCAGGATTTCCATATACCCACTTAAAAATGCCCAATGACACGCAACAACATACTTTCCATTATATTTTTGATATATTTTGAATTGTCATCTGTGTTTTTCTTCTTCACATAGGCTAAATAAAGGGATTTCTGCCGTAAATTGGTGCATAAAAGTTATCTGAATACAGGAAATGAAGTCGATGTAGGCCAATATATTTACATACAGTACAGTATACCCACTACAATACATTAGACTACATCACTGATACAAACTATTTGGTGAAGTTTAGGAATAAATTGTGTTTTGGGTACAAAATAAACCTTTTTCGGGCAGAAAGTCCTGGAGGCCAACCATGTGCAGGTTTTAGCGCAAAAGGATCTGGTGAGTTTGAACCAAAACGGACCTAATGACCAAAACAATGAGCTGGAAGTCTCTATAAAGCTCTGTAAAGCAGAGGTGGGATTCAGAATTTGGTAATAATTCTTGTATTTCTTACGGATAACCCCTTCCACACTGCCATTTGATACATGTTATTGTAAATAAAAAATATATAATTATATCCGCTTTAAATAGCTTACTGCTAGGGATGCAGATCAAGGCCACGTGAGACTCTTGTGTTGCCTCCTCAATCATCAATCCCTTGTCCTGTCACTCACTCCTATCTTTCTGTTCCTTGTTTTTAATCCCTCCCCCCCCCTCAGGTATGTGTGTGTTGGTTTGAGTAGTAACTTCTCTGGGCGTGCGTCAGACACACCCACTGCAGGTATGAGACGGAGCAGCATGCTGAACCATTTTCTTCCCTCGAGGTGTAAAGAAGTCCCATTGTTCGACTCTAGTACGATCAGAGGTGCGTCTGACTCCCACCCACCCACATCACTGTGCAAATGCGTTTTGTGCTCACAGTAATAACACATTACACCCGCACATGAAATACTTTTGCATGCGCTGGAGTTTTACAATCTATACCTTTGTTATCAGCTTACTTGTGTACCACAGAGGCAATTTCACTGGGTGTGTGTCTGATAACCATCGGTACTCTGGGCATGTCAGGTGTACCAATCCTTGAGGTTACAGAATAATTCTAAGTCCACTAATGAATTAATTAAGGCTCTGCTGCATTAGTCAAAACGCTGATATTCAATTCAATTTTATTTATAGTATCAAATCATAACAAGAGTTATCTCAAGAAACTTTACAGATAGAGTAGGTCTAGACCACACTTTATAATTTATAAAGTCCCAACAGTTCTAGTATTTCCACCAAGACAGTGCGACAGTGGCGAGGAAAAACTCCCTTATAGGAAGAAACCTCGGCCAGACCCAGGCTCTTGGTAGGAGGTGTCTGACGGTGCCGGTCGGGGGTGTGATGAACAGTGGCAATAACAGTCACAATAAAGATAATGGAACAGTGACTAAAAAATGGTAGTCGTAGTAGTTCATGTCACAGCAGGGCACTGCAGGGCGTTACGGGATGTAGCGTGGCACAGCAGGGCATAGCTGGACGTAGCAGGACGCAGCAGGATTCAGCAGGATGCAGCAGGGTTCAGCAGGGTTCAGCAGGACGCAGCAGGGTTCAGCAGGGTTCAGCAGGACGCAGCAGGGTTCAGCAGGGTTCAGCAGGGTTCAGCAGGACGCAGCAGGGTTCAGCAGGGTTCAGCAGGGTTCAGCAGGACGCAGCAGGGTTCAGCAGGGTTCAGCAGGATGCAGCAGGGTTCAGCAGGGCACCGCAGAGCGTAGCAGGGTGTAGTGCAGCAGGACCACGGCGACAGCTGCAACCGAGATCTTGGTGCCATCCTAATCCAAGGAAATATGCTGGGAAAAAGAAACATAAGGACTCCAGGGAGTAAACTCCCCAGAGCTAGGTTAGTAACAAGCATTTCTGGATCTCCTTACTCCCTAATGATAGCCATAGCAAGTTTATTTCTACAGCGGGGCAATTACAGTAAGTGTGCGTTAAACAAGTTCAACCTTCTCACTGTTATGTCATCTTTCCAGTGTTATAACCTGAACAACTACTGCACCTTACTTTCCTGATGCTGTGCACATCTTATCATAACCCACTCGATAAGATTCCATAACTTTACTGTTTTTAGTCATATTCTTCTGATAGACCGTTGTTGTTGTTGTTGTTGTTATGTAACCTTCTACCAACAAACAGGGATGAAGAGCACATGCAAATCTAACATTGCTTGTCATGTCTTAATGAACAAGTCAAGTTTATTTCTAGAGCACATTTAAACACAGCTTAAGCGGTGCTGTATAAAGGAACGTTCAAATGTAAAACAATAAAAAGTAGAATGAAAACACAAAGCGAACATGCCAACAATGACAACAAGCAGCAATTCACAAATACAAAATTATAAAAATGATAACAGATTGAGGGTTTACTTGGTGAAAAGGGCCAGTGGGTAAAAATGAGTCTTTAGCCCAGATTTAAAAACAGAAATGGAGGGAGTGCATCTGAAATCTAACGGCAATAAGAGCAAGAGCTAATAATGATCCTAAACATCCAGCCATTGAGTACCTAGTTCTGCTATGTACATTTAACCACAATGTGGAAACAGTGAGTGTTTTATAAAGTCCTGGCTGCCATGTCTTGTGTTGCATGGAGCTGATCAGAGAGCAGTAGCTGTATCCAGTTCAGAGACCATTTCTGTAAGAAACACTGCAGTGTAGATATTTTTAGAGATCCAGTCGATGTAGATAGACCTGCAGATAAACTGATTAAAGATTTAATTTTTAATAGGGTGTTGTCAAGATAATAATTCGTCTCTTTTAGGGTTCAACACCTAATCACACACTTAAAAAAAAACACATTTCTGAGAAAGCAGACCAATGAAAAATTACTGGAATGCACCAAACTTAAAAAAAAAGAAACTCCAAGAACATAAAGTCAAGCGAGGAATGTGAAGCGCCAGGAGTGTGGAACAGGTCCGCCTGGTCCGCTGCTTCCACTGATGACACACCTGCTGGTCTGGGTGGAGCTGAGACAGGTGGACGCTCCTTAACTTAGTGGGAGACGCCGCAAGAGACAAGAAGGAGCGAGAGGAAAGAGGAGAGGAGAGAGTGAGGAATTGGAAGAAACACAGTCGGACTAAGATTGGAACAAACAGTCTCCCAAGATGTCGAATCCTGTAAAGATCAGCAAGTGAGTTAAAACACTTTCCACTCTCTCTCTCTCTCTCTCTCTCTCTGTGTGTGTGTGTGTGTGTTGTGTGTGTGTGTGTGTCAGGTTTCGTAGTGTTACGTGACTGTCCCTTATTTCTCCTCTCTTTCGCTGCCTCACTCTTGTGTGTTTCTTTCTGAAGAGCTGACCTGAAATTCTGCATACAGGCTTCTCTTTTTTTTTTTGGTACCATGATCCTATTTATGTTTGCACAGTGTTTTGTTAACCCGGTTAGTCAGTCAGTGTGGCACATGAGTCAGATGCCATATGAAAACAATACCTCTCTGACCCCTAATAGACATTATTTGTGTCATTTACAAATATCTGTCTTTCATTCATTCTTAAAAAGAAAACTAAAGAGGAGGAGCTTTAGAAAATGACATAAAATGTCTCAGTACATAGTTAGTACGTTGAGTAATAATAACAACTGAGGACGAGACATAATACAGGGGCCCCCACCTCTGGCGGGAAGAAGAAGAGGGGGCCCAAGAAAGAAAGTATAAGAGATGAGGGGAAGAAGAGATCGGGGCTCACAAGGTCTGACAGTCTAGAGATACGTACGTGGACCGGATTTTTGTCTGTTGCTAGGGAAACTTAGTCTCTGCGTGCCTTGTGATCCCACAGATCTGTGTATTGAAACTCAGATGCTTGACTGATTAAACGAATGTATTTGACTTTATCTTATCGTCTTATTTGGCTCTTGCTTAGGATCAGTGTAATTCCAATTTAACGAATGCGCGGGGATATTTGGTCTTTTATCCGGAGTCAGACACATTGTCCCAAAAGGGGGCACACAGAGGAGGAAATCCCCAACAAATACCACTATGTTACTACCATACATGTTGAGGATACTTCATTGATTGTCTTCCTGTCACCTCACCTAACTTCTCTTAACCACACCACCGTGTATCTTTGCCCAAAGGGAGTATCACCAAAGTTTACTGACTCACCAAATTCATTTCTGGTGCCACTTGATAGGCCGGTGTTCTGACTCATTAAGCCGACATGTCAACAGTGTGCCGATTGTTGTCATTGCTATGCAGTGGAATAAGTGGTTGTTTAAATAGAGGAGTGATCAGTCATGTTTTATGAAGTTGCACTTTGCAATAAATGTGTGCACGTAGAGAGAGAGTTTGAAATTATGCAACCTCAACCCTGCACCTTTCATATTGAGTAAGCAGGGGTTTTATCTCCTTTCGGTGCAACATGTCACCTAGGGGGGCAGATACTGTTGAACTTTAGCGCTCCTTCCCAGCGGGGCGTGCCGGGCAGCCAAAGGCTCGAGATTGTTTCTGACGGAAACAGGAATGGCTGAGGGAGTGGCAGGGCAGGGTCTCTCTGCTGCTGTAGCTCAGTTTGTCTTATCTTATATCCTATCGGCGCAGTGACACTTGAGTTTAAAGGGAAGTGAGTGAGTCAGTTAGTGAGTGTACAATGTGGTGAATAACTCACCTGATATACACGCTTTAGTATTCATGATTATGGCAAGAAACAGCTCTGTGTGTTTGTGACGTAGCTCTCAGCCATGAATGAAGTCACCCACATGTGGGACCTTTGCAGCAGAGATAAAAGAGATTTTAATTGTCACTGTACTGTAGTTGTAGTTGGTTGAAATGGAGCAAATATTGAACTAATTATAATTTTTTTATTATGGATTAATCTCCTGATTGATTGATTGTTTGGTTGGTTTGTAAAACTTCAGAAAATCGCGGGAAGCACCCGTCACAATTACCCAGAGCCCCAAGTTACACCTTCAGAATGCTTGTTTTTGTCCTACAAAATAGTCCAGACCTCAAAGTTATTAAAAAAATAAACAATAATAATCATTTAAATGGTTAAAGGTCCCATGACATGCAGCTTTTGGGATGCTTTTATATAGGCCTTAGTGGTCCCCTAATACTGTATCTGAAGTCTCTTTTATATAGGCCTTAGTGGTCCCCTAATACTGTATCTGAAGTCTCTTTTATATAGACCTTAGTGGTCCCCTAATACTGTATCTGAAGTCTCTTTTATATAGGCCTTAGTGGTCCCCTAATACTGTATCTGAAGTCTCTTATATAGACCTTAGTGGTCCCCTAATACTGTATCTGAAGTCTCTTTTATATAGACCTTAGTGGTCCCCTAATACTGTATCTGAAGTCTCTTTTATATAGACCTTAGTGGTCCCCTAATACTGTATCTGAAGTCTCTTTTATATAGGCCTTAGTGGTCCCCTAATACTGTATCTGAAGTCTCTTTTATATAGGCCTTAGTGGTCCCCTAATACTGTATCTGAAGTCTCTTTTATATAGACCTTAGTGGTCCCCTAATACTGTATCTGTAGTCTCTTTCCCGAAATTCAGCCTTGGTACAGAATTACAGCCACTAGAGCCATCACCAGTTCTAGCTACTGGGGGACCATAGGCAGGCTGGGGGAACTCATATTAATGTTAAAAAAACTCATAAAGTGAAATTTCCATGCCATGGGACCTTTAAAAGGAATGGCAGAAAAACCTTACATTTTAGATGCTAGAACCAAATGGAATAAAATGTTTAGCATTTTTACTTAAAAAATCATCGAAATAGTTTCTTTCTGTCAGTTGACTCTGACTTCTGTCAGTTGGGGGGGGGGGGGAGTGGGCTGTAATTCCCCCTGGTATCTTTTCTACGTTATGCAGACACTGTATAATTTGTGTATTTGTTTATGAAAATGATTTGAAAGAACTGTTTAACAATAAGAAAAGAAGGCTGTATGGTTTAGTGTATATGCCTAATATAAAACTGTAACTGTAACAAAAGCATTCAAATAAATGCAGTGAAGTAAAAAGTTCAGCGTTTCCTTCTTTGTAGTGGATCAGAAGTATGATGTGCCATGAAAATAATTAAATACTCAAGTAAAGTACATGTACCTCAAATTTGTACTGAAGTAAAGTAGCTGACTAAATGTACTTAGTAACATTCCACCACTGGGAGTAATAAAAAGACTGCAGGAAGTAATCCACCCCCGGTACTCCACCTAATACGAGCCATAATGTCTGACTACAACTGTCAAAGCCCTACTGGAAGCCGCTGTTCATTTGATAAGAGCTGAAAGGCTGCAGGAATGTCTGTCACACACAGACAACATTCCTGAGAGCCAATGGGAGGGGACGGGGGACAAACGTGTGCCCTGGGTCCTGATCTGGGTGTGTCAGAAGAAATAGTTGGCTTTCATATCACAGCGGAGGAGGAACGCCAGAACAAAGAGAGCCCTAACAGGTCTGCAGAGAATAACGTACGAGTGACACGCCAGTGAAGGAATCGTGTTAGTTCGTGCTCTCGGTGGGTTTTATGTTCCCACCTGAAACGTTAACTTCAGTGGCTTTTCATTACACGAAGAGCAAAAGAATAGAAGAAGAGTTTTTATTGTCATTGTACACGTACAACAAAATTGGATGCAGTCCTATCTGTGCAAATAAGAAACTCTAAAAGTCCCTATAAAGTAAATAAAAACAGACGGAAGCTTGTAAAAAAAGACTGTAAAGACACAAAAACACAACATACAAGACATTCACTGTACGATTCCTTACTAATGCTCGGAGTAGCGTTAAGTACAGTTATGGCTTTTGGATAAAAACTTTGTCTAAGTCTGTTTGTCTCTGTTTTAATTGTTAATTAAAAGTAACACTCTGAAGTTGCTCTTTTAATACGACTTTACATTTCGACGCCAGCGGTTGGAAGTAACATTTACTCAAGTACTGTAATTAAGTGCAATTTTGAGGCACTTTTATGCTACTCCATTACATTTCAGAGGGAAGTATTGTACTTGTGAATCCACATTTATTTGACAGCAATAGTTAAAGATCAAAATTATACAAACAAAACAGCTGATTAACTTCTAAAATCTGGAGCCTTTATAGACTGAACCACCCAACAGAATATAAACTAGTTGTAAGCATGAGAGTAGATTTGCTGATTTAGTACAAAAGTACAAGCTACAAGTACAAGTACAAGTACAAGTACAAAAACAAGCTATTTTAATCACAGTAACAAGAGCATATTTTTTCTTTTTACTAGTACTTAATAATAATAATAATACATTTTATTTGGCGGACGCCTTTCTAGATACACAAGGAAATCTTACATGTTTAAGAGGGCATAAAAGGAGAACAACCAATAGAATACATTTAGCTTCATAGAAATACATCTTGTTTCCTCATGTCTTTAAATCATGTCAAGAAACATCTGGAGTCTCCTCACAGAGCGATGTCATTGGTTTGGAGGATCTTGACCATCTTCTCTCTGTGTTTTTAACCAGGAGTCAGGCCACTGACCTGGCTGTGGTGATCGCTCGCATGCAGAAGAGTGCAGACCAAGTAGAGAAGAATATCCTGGCAACAGAGGAGCTGCTGGCTGTGGTAAGACTTATGACTTGAGTACATTAACACTGACTTCATTTGATACTAAAACCATTACTGGATCAGTATGTAAGACAGAAAGACATCAGAGAAGTATGTAAGACACTATGTCATCTTTGTGAGGGTGAAGCATGCAACAGAGTATGACCACCTGTTTTTTTCTTCTTTTGAGTCCATATGTTTTGCTCAATCTTTTTTTTCTCTTTATTTTTATTGAACATACTTTGCAGGGAGTTGTTCCCTCCATGTAAATAAAGTGATATTAATACAAGCTTTGGAAATAAAAGCACCCGAACTATTACCATGTCATTCATTAATCAGCAAGTCTGCACTTGACACTATAAATCCATTCAAAAATACCAACCCAACTTAAAAAAGGGCATTCAAAGCTTTTTTTTTTATCAGATAAGCTCAGAAGTTGGCCGGGTTGGCTCAGTGGGTAGAGCAGGCGCACATATAGTGAGAGGCTTATGCCTCAATGCAGAGGTCCAGGGTTCGAGTCTGACTTGTGATGATTTCCTGCATGTCTTCCCCCTCTCTCTCTCTCTCTCTCTCACCTAGCTGTCCTATCAATTAAAGGTGGAAAAGCCCAACAAATAATCTTAAAAAAAGATAAGCTCAGCAGAAACATATGATTGTTAAAGCAGGGATGTTTTTTTTGTTTTTTTTTTAACTCCTAGAGATAAAAAGGTTTGACTCTGACAAGCACACCGTTCTTTTTTTTCCCACCTGAAGGACACCGAGCGTGATGGGAAGAAACAGCCCCTGATCCACCAGAAGGAGAACACAGACAGCCTGATGCAGGCTGAGGAGCTGCTGAAGAATCTCTTCATGGACGTGGACAAGGCCAAGAGGCTGAAGCACCCGCAGGCCCTCGAGATAGAGAACGAGTGAGTTTATTCTATGTCACGGACACACAAACCCAGCGATGCATGCCGTCAGACACACCTTTAACTCGATGTGTCGCATACCATCGAAACATAATGCCACAAAGCGTCATTTCCACATTCCCTCTTACTGCTCCCCACCCCTCTACTTACCCATGACTGAAACACTTGTGTGTCTGCTTCCTCCTTTTTCAGTGTGAAAAACCTCCACGATCGCTGGGTGAAGGACTGTGCCATCTACAGGGAACTGTATTCCCAGGGGCTAACTTTGGATCCGAAGCAAAAGATCGACTGGGGCCCTCTGCTGGATGAAAAACTGGTCGGTTCAAGGCTATATTGGGTTTCAGTACCTTAAAGGAATACACCACCGTTTGTTGAAATAGGGCTTATCACGGTCTCCCCTGGCTGTAGATAGGGAGGCCAACGCATTTTTTGTCTCAGTGCAAGTAATTAGGTTGTTTTTTTTGTCTTTTGTTGGCTCACTTTTACTTACAACATGCTAACCGGCAACATAGGATTCCATTCACTACGCTAAAAAAACGGTGCCGCTGCCGGTGTTGCACCGGACTAAAACAATGCATGCACAAAAAATGCGTTGGCCCACCTATCTACAGCTAGGGGAGACTGTGATAAGCCCTATTTCAACAAACGGTGGCGTATCCCTTTAACATCTTCATGGTTATTAGGTGTCCCAGGTTGAACAATGTTCTGCTTCTTTCTGCTGTAATGCTGTGATTTACAGAACCAGCTAAAGGCAGCCGCATATGGCCCCAGCCTGTCTGACGTAGAGAAGCAGATTGCAGCACATAACATTCTGCACCAGCAGATCGAGGCCTACAAAGCCCAGCTGGAGCCCAGCACCACCGCCTCACAGGTAACCGCACGAAACACACATAACACCCACCCTGCAGAAGTGGTGGAACGTAACTTCCGTACAAATGTTGAGGCACTTGTACTTTACTCAAGTCTTTTCTATTCATGCCACTTTCTCCTTGTACTCTGCTACATTTCAATGGGAAATATTGAACGTTTTACTCCACTACATTCATCTGACAGCTTTAGTTGCTTTACAAATTACGATTTTTACACACAAAACACATGTAGTTTAGAAAATAATTAGTACTTCTACTTTTAATACTCTTAAGTACATTTTCCTGATGATACTTACATACTTTTACTGTATTAAAATTTTCAATGCAGGCCTTTAACTTGTAACTTGTAAGGGTATTTTACAGTGTGGTATTAGTACTTTTACTTAAGTAAAGACTCTGAATACCTCTTCCACCACTGCTCTGCAGGATGAATTATTCACCTGTTCCTTCTTCGTCTTTGTCCGCAGGAGCAGTACGCCGCCATCAAAGAGAAATATGCCAAACTTTATGTGAGTTTTTTTTTGCACTTGCTGACTCTGAAAAGGCTTCAATGTGTGACTTGTGTTGTTTGAAGGCATTGATTTAAGTTCAGAGGGATGTGCATACGTAATGTGTGCATCTTGCACGTGTGTTCTGCAGGAAGCCTCCCAACAGAGACGCAACCACCTGGCCTCTCTGTACGAGTACTTGCACAGCTGCAATAAGGAGCTGGTGTACCTGTCAGGCCAGCAGGAGAGGATCCTCCAGAGAGACTGGAGTGATCGCATGGTCGACCCTTCAGGCGTCAGCATGGAGTATGAGGTGAGGGGACAGCGTGTGTCTTCGTGTTGTCATTATCGACTCATTTTTAAAAGGTAACTTTGGTATTTTTCAACCTGGACCCTATTTTACCAAGAGACTGATGGGGAAAAACAATCTTTGAAATCGGTCCAGAATTAAGAAAGACCGCTGCAAGTCGGCAGCAGCAAAACAAGCAGCGATGTAACGTAAATGGGCAATTTACACAACATTATGGAAAGGATCCCTACAGAGGTAGACATTTTTGTTAAAGAGTAAGATCCTGGGCACCTGGGTAGCTCACCTTGTAGAGCGCGCGCCCATATATAGAGGTGTACTCCTCGAAGCAGACCTTTGCGGCCCTTTGCTGCATGTCATTCCCCTCTCTCTCTCTCTCTCTCTCTCTCTCTCTCTCTCTCTCTCTCTCTCTCCCTTCATGTCTTCAGCTGTCCTATACAAATAAAAGCCTAAAATGCCCAAAAATGAATCTTAAAAAAGAAAAGTAGTTTAATCATTGTAAAACACACTTCATACAAAGTCAACAGACACAAAATTGAACTACCAAAAGCCGTCTTGGCTCGTCTTTCCACTGTTCTAACAATCACCACTCTGGTTAGGTTGAAATATATTAATTCACCCATTTACATGTGGAAATATGCTGCTCTATACACGCTAAAAGTATTGTTTATTTAAATGGAGTCTGGTGAGTTTGGCGATAGTGATTTCTTGGCTGTTTCATGTTAAACAAAAAAGATCTTACTCTTTAACAAAAAGGCCTATCTCTGTATGAATCCTTTCCTTAATGTTGTCAGATACTATATATATTGCAGCCCAGTTTGCGGCTGCCGGTTACAGTCTTCTCGCTCCATACTGGACCAATTTTTAAAGATTTTTGTTCACATTAGTCACTTTGACACCAGCGCATGGGAAAATAGGGTCCAGTTTGAAAAATACCAAAATCCCCCTTTAATTTCCCGGTTTATTGTGTCATCTTGTGATTAATGGGAGGTGCAGGGCGGAGATATTTTGGAGAGAAGAATATTAAAACTTTGTTTTTCAGCTTGCCTTCGAGCATAATCCTCTAAGAGCAGATTGCGACCCAACTGGTGTAACCAGTACGGTAGTAACTGCTTAGCTGCTGGGGCAATTAGAATACTGTACTTGAAACACTATTCACTTTATGTTGTTTCTTCTTATATACAGAAATTCAAAAACAGCGGACTGATAGCACATGAGAGTGAGGTCAACAAGCTGCAGCTGGAAGGCACTCGTCTTGTTGAAATGAAACAACCTGGCAGCTCAACAGTGAAGGTACATCTGTCCGCTATCTCCCACATTAGAAACATATCTGTGTGATAACTGTGATAAATCATCATAGTTCCTGACACAGTGGCATGTGGAATAAACTGAATGAATGAAATTGACTTTAATTGAATTGAGTGTGTTTTTTGTCAGGCACACAGAGATGCTGTGCAGTCTGAGTGGCAAGCGTTCCTCAACTTGTGTCTGGCACAGGAAAAACACCTGAACAACATTGAAGACTACAAGAAGGTAGCGATCTTCTGACCGCACAACACTGTGACTGACTGTGATAGTATTTCTTCTTCTCACTACAACTTGTTGTGAACTTTTTTCTTCTCCAATGCAGTTCCAGCTGGATGCAGAGACGTTGTCCGAGTCCCTGGAGAGGCTCAATTCCTCTATGGACCCAAAGTCTGTGGCCAAGAAGAGCAACCCTCAGGTCCTGATGGCGCTGGAGGTACATCTGGGTTTCCTATGTCATGGTTTCTATGCAGCTAACGAACGTCTTGAAGAGCAGCAAAGTTATTCGCTGCACGTAAACAATAAGACAAATTTATCAAGAGTCATACTTACAGCTAAGTGTAGGAGGAACCTGTAAATGCAACTCTCAAGTGATCATGTGATTAATTACAGGCATACTCACTCAACACATTGTACTTAGCAATGTGCTTTTCTGCAAACCACGCTTTATTTTAACTTCTCAAGTAGCAATTAACATTCAAGATAAGGTTAAAAACAGTCTCATATATGTATGATGTTTAAATAGGGATCAATAAATAAGAACAACATATTGATAGAATAATAGTTTGTTCCATGTTGGCAAGTGCAGTCATTGAAGATGTGTGGAAAGTGATTGCAAACGATACCAATGTCGGCTTTACTTGTGTTGTTTGCACCCCTGATGAATAGATTAATAAGGTGTGTTTAAATCAAATGGGGTTAAAAGTACCCCTATTCCGCATTACGCATACAGTATAACATATTATTTATCATGACCAATTATAACTTGTTTTACAATCATTTTCAAGACATGGCTCAGGGGGTTAGGGGACCTCTGGAGTATTTGTAAGCTGTAAGACATTTGATAGTAAGCGTATGGGTGAAGGTTTTATACTTTTAATTTTTTACTGTTTGCAGATCAAACTGGCTTTAAATCTGCTTTAACCTGCTCAGCAGAATCAGTTCTACCTCTAACCGTTTAGAATTAAAGAAATGCTACATTTTGGGATAAAGCACATTATACTTGTGTGTTCGTGTTGCTTCTGTTTTAATTCAACATTATATAATAATTATAATAATTCAAAGGGAGATGAACCAGCAATAAAGAGGAATGAGCAGCGCCTGGCCGCCCTCAAGGAGCTCAGCAGCGATGTGGTGCCTCTGAAGTTACGGCGGGTCCCGCCCACCAAACCCACCTCTGCAGTGTCTCTGTGTGACTGGGCCGATGAAGAGGTAGGTTGTGATCAGTCGTTTACAGGATTTGATATGAAAACATGTCAGAACCTGGCTCTCTGGTCATGACAAATATATGAGAGATGCACCAGTTGAAAGGATCAAAGAAAGTCATTCAATTAAAGCGTTAGTGCGTAACTTTTTGATATAAATGAACGTCCGTTACATTCAAGCCGTTGCCAAATGAGTTGCTACAAAGCTAATTAAGACTATCAGCTCCACACAACTCTCTCTGGATTTCTCAGTATGGCTGTGTTTAGAAATTATTGTCATCCGGCGACTTTCGCGCACAGAAACTCAAGTGAAGATAAGAGTCCATCATGGCTTTTTAATCCTCCGTGTCCTCCTTGGCTACTAGCAACTGCGTGGAGGAGGGGTGGGGGTGGTACGCGATTTCGGAAGGCTTGTATCATGTGGATGCAACAACAGTGGTGTTGTCATTACTTAGAATTCCTCATGGAGGCGACAGAAACTACGTATTACAGCTTTAACTAAAGTGATTAAATTGCAAAGCATTAACAAAGTAATAGGGATGTACCTATGCATCGTGAATCGGTTAAAAATGGAAATAAATGTGTAAAGATTACAACCGGTTGAGATAAAAAATGAATTATTTAAGCGTCCCAGGGTGTAATCTACTTTAGATTTCGCTTGTTTGACTTCACACGTCACTATGTGATCTTAGTTTATTTATTTGAAGATATTTTTTTTCTATTTATTTCGTTATTTTGATGTGGGATTTGTTTAGAAAATCTGATTCATAATTTTTTATTAAATTTTTTTAATTATTTAAGCTAAAATACAATTTCAGGTGCACTTTTGATTACAAGACACATCTGTTTAGCACAGTTTATAGAAATAAAGGAATGTTTTTCAGTCATAAGTCTACAGCTCATTCTGTCAAATTAATCTTGAGAAAATCGTTTCGTGAATCGTATCGAATCGTGAGTTGAGTGTATCGTAGAAAAAAAAGAATCCAGAATTTTGATTCCAGCCTACAGGTGGTACACTTTGCTGAATAAAAACAAAAAAGATTATTCCTGTTATCATCTTTACTTTATCATCTTCTCTGGTTCAGAACACAGTCAGGCGTGGCGAGGCACTAACGCTAAAGTCCAACTCTGATAATATGAACTGGGAGCTTCAGACGAGCGGTGGGAAGACCAGAACCCTCCCTGGGGCATGTTTCATGGTCCCTCCACCTGATGCTGAGGCGCTGGAGAAAGTAAACAGGTACAGAGTGCAAACTCACCACCTACAGTATGTTTTCCTTACGTTGTTTAGTTATGCAATTACAACAAACGGAGACAAATTGGGCTGCAACTAAGGACTATATTCATTGTCGATTAATCTGTCGAATATTTTAACGATTACTTCATTACTTTTTTGGTCTATGAAAAGTCAGAAAATGGTGAAAGATGTCAATCAGTGTTTTCCTAAGCCCAAGATGACGTCCTCAAATGTCTTGTTTTGTTCACTTCAATCCAAGGATATTCAGTTTACTGTCATATAGATGATATGTGCCACATTTGAGGTGATATGTTCACTTTTTCATAAAAGCATGGAATTTGATACACTTGTACAGTTTGGGGTGCTGAACATTTTCAGAAAGGGAGCCATCGCAACCCATTTTACTTTTCCGCCATAACCGAATGATGTGTTTTGCGTCATATCTCCTGAACCAAACACGATAACACAGAATAGGTGATGTCGACCCCTACGTTTTGATGGTCAAGGATTACAATGATGCCAAATACAACACGATGAACTGTACCTAGTGAACATCATTTTCACATATGATCTGGACTAATAGAGCAGTGAAGAAACTAGAAAATATTCACTTCTAAGAAGCTGGAATCAGAGAATTTTTCACTCAAACTGATTAATCAACTATCAAAATAGTTTGCGATTAATTTAATAGCTGACAATTAATCGATTAATTTTTGCGGCTCTAGAGACAAAGCCGATGATGTGAAATAATGAAACATTGGGTGTCTATGTGTCTGTGTGTGTTCAGTCTGGAGAGAGCGCTGACGGACTTGAAGACGCGTAGATCTGCACTAATGGCCTCCCTGAAGAACCCCACTGTGGAGGTTGTCCGCCCTCAGAAGGCAGGTGAGAAGAAAGACATCTGAACAGGGCGCCCTTATTTTGTTTTCTCTGGCTATAAGACCACGGAAGAGTCTTTGATGGAAGATCTGGGCCTATCTAAATTTTAATTGTAGAGTTATTGTCTTTGCTCCTCCTCAGCCGCTGTTCAAAGCGCTCCAGAGGATCCCAGAGCTGCGGAGCTCACCAGCGAATTAGACAAGATCAACAAAGCCCTGGAGCGGAGCGAAAAAGAAATCCTGAGTCGACTCAGAGCGCCGCTAGACAACCGCAACCCCACACAGGACCTGACAAACAGGCTGCAAGAGCACGAGGTGAACATGAGCTACATTGCGCTTTAAAAATATAGGTTGCAGTTTCACTATCTTATTTGTCCGCCCAATTTGGGGCCTGTGGGCCAAGTTTGGCCCCTGCTCCCTTTGTTTGGCCAACCATGGCGTCTGACATGCTCATGCTTATTCTCATCTTATTTTAAAAGGGCTGTAAAATCCTAACCTTAATAACTTTGAAACATACATTTTGTGTAGCTATAAAGTACTTAATCTGAGTTTTACGGCAATATAAAGCACAGTGCTGTGAAACTTCCCTATTAAATTACGTACATAGGTTTTATCTATGTAGAATTACAAGAATTACAGTATTCTTTCTCTCTCCCGCTCTCCCTCACGTGCTGTGAGCCGTGCTTACATCACTGGCTTTTAGTTTGCCAGTCAAGATGGATCGATCGAGGCAGTGGCACACTGATGAAAGAAAATTGTCACCTGGAACTTAATGTTAAAAGACTTTTGAAAACAAAGACAGGCTACATGTCTCCAATTGATATTGCAAGTGATAAATGAGTGTACAAGGCATTGATGAATTTAATATAAGGTCTCTAACGTGGGAGATATATGCGGATTAAAGTGTTATTATTTTGAAATTTAATTTAGATTTAGATTTTCAATAAAATATAATGCCTTTTCACATTACATGAATAATTATTTTTGGCCTGTGGCCTTCCATGCAGATACATTTTTTGGCCCTTTATATGAAAGAATTTGGGCAGCATGTCTATCTTGTTGTGATCAGTAACACTGTGTGACTTCCGTGTGCCCTCCAGAAATCTGCTCAGACTGTGAGAAAGCTGGAGTCAGAGAAGTCAGCAGTCCAGAGAGAGATGGAGCCTATTCTGGCCAAGAAACCCCTGGGACCCAGCGCCTCTACGCTGCCCCTCAAACTCAGCACTGCCAACAACAAGATTGATGACCTCAACGCCCTCATCGATCTTTATAATAAAAAGTAGGAACTTTTTCTTTAACTGATTTTTAATATAGGCAAGTAGCATGTTTTTTTTAAGGTTCTTTTTCATAATTACCTTCTGTGTTTCTCTCAACCAGAGCTACAGCTTCCATGTTCCTGGAGAAGCAGAAACAGACTGTGGAAGGCATCGTCTCTGGGTTTGAGGAGAAACTCGCTAAAGATGGCGTCATTCTTGATCAACCCAAAGTCCTCCCGAGTCGCAACCAGCAGCTGCAGGTGTTGTACTTTATAATGTAATCAAAACAAGTCAAAAACTCTATTCGCACATAACTTATTATTACCTGGGGACAGCTAGTAAATTGTAATAATTGCGCAGGTCGTCTGTGATGTCAGTAATTTGTTACCTAGCATATTTCAACAAACACAGAGGTTGTGTGATAAAATTAGTCCAGTTTGAATAAGCATCTCTGTGATTCAGGGTTGTATTGACTGCGTTTTGTCAGAGCCTTGACATATGTGGGGAATAATGTCAGTAAATTTGACTAAAATACAGCCTTCACTTATCCCGTGTGAAAGCGCCGTACCAAAAACAGACATTGTAAAGATTTTACAATTTCAGGATAGGCTTATATGAGCGAATAAAGCAAAGGATCCAAACCCGTTGTGTTTTTTCTCCTCGTGCCAAGCAGGTTTTGCGTCAGGATGTCACCTCAAAGAAGGATGAGTTGACTAAATTAGGCAGAGACTTGGACCTGACAAGGCAGTCATGCCGCTCCTTGCAGCAGAGCTTCAATGAATACTGTCCTGACATCCGCCGCCAGGAGAACGAGGTGAAACAGCTGAAGAACCGTTACACGACTGTCAATAATCAGCTTCAGGAAAGGTGTGTGAAACAGCATTGTTGTAACTGTATGTGTTTTTTACATCCCAACTCTTATTTAAAGAGCAGCAATTATACTACTTTTCTGGTATTAGTTTTTGATTCAGGACTCCAATAGAGCAACCTGCCTGATTCACCGCACAATAAACTATGTAGATAGTTGGGAAACTCTTACCTTCATCTGTGCACTTTCTGCAGCTCCTCTGAAAGCTTAATTTAGGTTCCTCCTCCCCCTTGACCCCCCTTTAAATTTAAAATGTTTAGGGCCTTATCGCGCTGATGTGACTGAGCCCGACCCAAACCCGAACTTCATTTATAAATATCTGTCCGAACCTGGCCCGGCCCATCGGGCTCGGTTCGGGTATCCATCCTCTCGGTTCGGGTATCCATCCTCTCGGTTTGGGTATCCATCCTGTAGACTATACATCATTATAACAACATTTATAGGTCAGAAAAAGATGAAAAAGCATAATATGTGCTATTTCTTTAGTAATGAGAAATGTTTTTTATATTTTGCTTTAGGGCTTGTCTCATACAAGAAGGAACCAGTAAAAACCAAGATTTCCAGAATGCTGTTCAGTCCCTGGATTTCTTCTTGGTCAATTTGCCCAATAATACAATCAAACCTACTGATGATGTGGCGCAGATGAAAGCCAAGCAGAATTCTCAGAAGGTGAGTGCAAGTATTTCTTTACACGCATTAATCTGTCTCCAGCTTATATATGCAAACAAACTCAAGTGTGTGCGATTTTGGGATTACATGTCTTGTTTTAGAGAGTAGTGGAGGACATCAAGAGGAAATCGGGTGATTTAGATCGAGTCAAGTATCTTTCCCGTGATCTGCAGAGCGTCTTGAATGTGAGTTCAGAAAATATGATTATTCTCATTTACAGTTGATTAGGAATGCACTTCCAATTAGTAATCCTTCAATGTTGAAATATATTTCCTTTCAGGAGTATGACAGTAAGTCAAGCACTTACCGTAGCACTCTGAATGATGACGATAACGATGATGACACCGGCAACGATGATGAACCAGTCCTAAAGATACGTAAAACTTCTACTATGGCTCAGGCCGTACAGAGAAAGGTACATCTATTATAGACAACCACCTAAAGACAACCAAGAACTCATGACAATTATCTTCCTTTTCTGTAAAAGTTTCGCTGTAGTCTTCAGTCTCTAAACTCATTTTGCCCTCTGCTTCTACTACAGGAGAAAGATCTACTGAACCTTTTCTCTCAGGTGTCTGCGGAAAATGACCTGCTACTCAGACAGTTGGAGACGGCGAGGAACATCAAGGCCAGGGTACGATATTATGGAATCAAAATAACCCACCCAACACCCAAGTAATAGTAGAATCATTCCCATCGTTTCCTGCTTCAAAATTACCATCTCCTTTATCCTTTTCTTCATCTGCAGAATGAAGAGCAAGTTAGTCAGGTGGTGGTCAACCAGCAGCTGCAGCAACAGAGCCAGAAGAAGGACCTGGAGGAGAGTGGTAGTCTGAAAAAGGAATTAAATGAGGAGGTTGACAGGCGCTTACATGCTGAAAAAGACCTGGAAACATACCGTAAGAGGTATGTGTCTTTGAAGAGTAGGAGAGGAGTAGAGAGGTTGGAGGAGAAGGAGGTGGTGCAATACTACCGTGACCCAAAAATGGAGGCGGATATAGTGTCCCTGAAAAGTCAGATACAGGATGAAGCATTGAAGAGGTCAAGAACCCATTCAGAGATAGAAATTATAAATGAGAAGATTATCACAGTAGAAACACAGCTGACCAAAATCGAACCAAAACTGGTGACCAAGCTACTGTATGAATACGAGAGAGACCCGCAGCTTGACAAAGAAGCCGTCAAGATGAGAGATGAGATGCAGAGGATACGACTGGAGCTCCAAACAAGAGATACTGAGTCAGTTCATGTGAAAACTGAGCTCACGGTTCTGTCTCAGCAGAAACCCAAAATCAGGGAGACGGTTGTTAAGAAAGAGGTGGTGAGGCTTGAAAAGGATCCAGAGATGCTGAAAGCTGTTCTCACGTTCCAGAATGATATCACCCAGGAGGAATCGCAATTCAAGTTGCTCAACGATCGAATTTTTAGCACAAGGAGCCAGATAAACACGCTGGAGAGGGTCATTCCCACCATCCAACCCAAGATAGTCACCAAGGTGGTGAAGCAAGTACAGCAAGATCCAGAAGTGCTGGAAGAGTCAAAGAAACTACGAATTGCCTTGGAGGAGGAGAAAGATGAGAATGTTATCTTGATGAAGGACCTGACCACCTTACAGCTACGTTATGGTGAGGTGGACAAGCTCAAGTCTAAAGTCGAAGTCAAGGAGATTGTCAATGAGATCTACAGAGTTGATCCTGACACAGAAGTCGAGCTGGTACGTCTGAGGAAAGAGCTGCAGGACACCAGCCGTAACAGTGCAGACCTGGAGAAAGAAATCAAGACAATTATAACAACTCTGACTACTCTGCGCACTCAGAAACCCAAAGTGGAGTACAAGGAGGTGACCCAAGAGATCATCAAAGAAGAGAAAAGCCCCGAGGTCACCAGAGAATTGCAAAGGCTGAACAACCAAGTCTCCCGTCTGCTAGTCAACTATGACACCACCCTGGAGCTGCTCACCCACCTACGTAAAGAAAGAGACGAGCTGAAAGCTGAAAAATCCAAAGTGGAGACCAAGCTAGTTACTAAAGAGCTCATCAAATATGAGAACGATCCTCTTCTTGAGAAAGAGGCGGACAGACTTCGAAGGAATGTAAGAGAAGAGATTCAACAACGCCGCAGTGTGGAGGAGGTTCTCTACGACCTGCAGAACCAATACATTCTCCTGGAAAGGCAGAAGCCGGAGGAAAAGATTGTCATGCAGGAAGTGGTGCGTCTTCAGAGGGACCCCACGCAGGTTCTGGAGCATGAGAAGTTGAACAAGAGCCTGGACGATGAAATGAAAACCCGCAGAAAGATTGAAATGGAGGTCCGACAGCTCAGAGCCCTGATTCAAGACAAAGAGAATACCCTGGCTCAGGCGGACGATCGTCAGAGGAAGATTCAAGTAGAGTCAGAGCTCAGGCAGATCACATCACGCATTATTGAACTGGAAAACACTCCACCACCTATTGAGGAGAAGATTGTCATCGAGGAGATCCTGAAAGTGGAGAGGGACCCTAAGCTGGAAAAACTTACTGATGGTATACGTGTCGACTTGGAGACTGAGGGCACCAATATTAGCCGTCTACAGAGAGAAATCCGCAACCTGCAGCTCAGGTTGGAGATTCTGCAAAAGGAGAAGTCAATTGAGAAGGTGGTTTACAGAGAAGTTGTTCGTGTCGAAAAAGACCCGGCAGTGGAGGCTGAAAGGGAGCATCTAAGAGAGCTCTTAACGCAGGAGAGAAATCTCCGACGTGACCAGGAGGAAAAGGTTCAGAACATCCACATCAGAATGACTCACATGCAGACAACGAAGTCTGTGTCTTCTCAGGAGGGGACCACTCTCGTCGCCAACAGAGATGCTCTGCAGAGAGAGAAGGAGGATATTCTCCGACAGCTCAAAATGCTAGAGTCTCAAAGACAGGAAATCAGCATAACCTTCCAGCAAAAGTCCAAGCAGATGAGTGAGATGACCCAGATTGTACGACAGAGGAGTCTTAAGACATCCTCTCAAATACAACGGCTGGAGAGAGAAATCCTCAACGAAAAAGACAAAATACACGAGAGGAATACACTCATCATGGAGCTGCAGAACAACGTCAAGAAAGAGGACCATTCTGAAACTCACACCAGGGAGACAAATCTTTCCACCAAGATCACCATCCTGGACCCAGAAACCGGTAAAGACATGTCTCCCTATGATGCCTACGTGCAGGGGCTAATTGATCGCAACCACTACATTAAACTATCGGAGTTGGAATGCGACTGGGAGGAAATCACTTCAACCGGTCCAGACGGGGACACAACAATCCTGCAGGATCGCAAAAGTGGCAAACAGTTCTCTGTCAAGGATGCTCTGAAGAATGGTCGCTTGACCCAGTATGACGTGACACGCTACAAGGAAGGGAAAATGTCCATTTCTGAGTTTGCCCTCATGGTTGTAGGGGAAACCAAAAAGCCCTTTGTTCCTCCAATAACAGTCCCAAGATCACCGACCAAACCCATCCCAAGCTCTCCCTTGAACTCCATGCCGCCCTCCATGAGGTCCTCATACCCCAGCCTCAACACTCACTACAGTGGCAACTTGGACAACTACAGTGCTGGCAGTTTGACCAACCTCAATGCTGGCAGTTTGACCAACCTCAGTGCTGGCAGTTTGACCAACCACAGTGCTGGCAGTTTGACCAACCACAGTGCTGGCAGTTTGACCAACCGCAGTGCTGGCAGTTTGAACAACCTCAGTGCTTCAGTAGGGGATGAGCATTTCCCCATCTCTGGTATTTTAGACACCACCACTGAGAGTCGCATGTCTGTACGAAGTGCCCTGACCCGCAAACTAATTGACGCCAACACAGCTCTGAAGCTGCTGGAGGCACAAGCAGCATCTGGGGGAATCGTCGATCTCAGCAAAAAGGACAAACTCTCTGTCCACAAGGCAGCTGAACGCGGCCTCATTGACTCAAATGACATGTACAAGCTTCTGAATGCCCAGAAGGCCTTTACTGGTGTTGAGGACCCCGTGACCAAAGACCGTCTCGCAGTGGGACAGGCTGCGATGAAAGGGTATATTCCCCAAGAAAATGCCAGGAGGTACATGGAGGCGCAGTACCTGACCGGTGGGTTTGTGAATCCCGCTAAAGCAGGCCGCCTCACTATCAAAGAAGCTCTCGCCAGTAATATTATTGACAGCACAACAGCTGATCAGCTGAAAGACGAGGCCTCCCACACAAAAGAGCTAGTAGACCCCATCACTAAAGAGAAGATATCGTACAAGCAGGCGATGGATCGGTGTAAGAGAGACATCAGCACGGGGCTCCTGCTGCTTCCTGCAGCCTCCACTGATGCTGCAAATGCCCCATCGTACTCAAACTATCGTTTCAGCGCCTCTAGAGTCTAGAGGTGGAGTTTAAGATGTTTTATTTGGCGCAGCCACTGGTGCTAAAGGGTGTGTGATAACGCTAACTAACTAATCCACGTAAAGATAAAAATGAAATGTTTTTAAACTTTTCAAAAACACTGGGTGGGAAAACTACATTTTTGGTGAAACTGTAAGTGTGGATCTGCTTTTTTCAGTACTATTTTTGGGCCTGCTGTTAAAATGAGGGTAATGTTTGTTTTATATGGTAAATTTTAAAGTTTTTTCAGCACTCTCAAGCTAAATCCTTCATAAGTGCCTATTAAATTCCACAAGCCTCACATTCATTTTTCTGTGTTTTTATTTAAAATACCAACAACTGAATCATTAAAATGTATGTGTGTTAAGAAATTTAAGTTCAGAAACTAGACAAACCTTGGGGTGTAACAATGTTGACGATCATATGAAGGCCTTCATTCTGACCTCTGCTTTTTTAGCTATGTTAGCAGCAATTATGCTTTGTTTTTAGTGCTAATTAGCAAGTGTTAAACTAAACTAAAATGTTGAAATTGGTAAACGATTTACCTGCTAAAATGCAGCATGTTAGCATGCTAATGTTAGCATTTAGCTCAAAGCACTGCTGTGCCTCACAGAGCTGCTAGCATGTCTAGACTCTTAGTCTTGCTAATAATAATATGTGGGGGATATACAATTTATCATGACACGTCATTGCATTTCCAGAAACAACTCGCTTTACTGTATCTAAAAAGCTGTATTTAATATACAATTCTCGTGAACCCCGGTGAGTCATGCTTGGAAATAAAGGATTAAGGTTACAGATTACAAGAAATGTAAACAAAGGTCTAAAAATCCCTTTTTCCCAGCAAGGATTATAAGGTGATAGTGGTCATCAGACCCCACAGTGGAGGTTACAGTAAATGGTGTTGATGTGGGAATATGTGGCCTCTCAACTGGGATGTCTGCCTGCCAGATTATCTGGTGACTGGAAGGATTTTGTGGGATTACTGCACATGGGCCTGTCTGAAGGTTGAAGTGGCTCCACTCTGCATCTAGAAGGGGGGAGGGGGGGGGGGGTTTGAAGGATGTTCCCTGATGGGTGTGTCATCTCACTAAAAGTAAACATGATGCTGTATTGACAAAAGTGTGGCCTCATACTGTATTTTCTTTTTCTTCCTTTCTTGTTGGAGGCTGGAATCAAATTCTGGATTATTTTTCTCTAGTTTCTAGGGATCTAACGATACACTAAACTCTCTTTTCGATACAATTCACGATTTTAAGTTCACGGTATGATTTTTCACGCCATTTTTTAACAGAATGAGCTGCAGACAAATGATTGGAAATACTTCCTTTATGTATAAAAACTGTACTATATACAAACACAGATGTGTCCTCTTATCAAAAGTGACACTAAAATTGTTTTTATATAAAATAACTAAAAAATATTTTTCAATTATAATTTTTATAACAAATCCCACATCAAAAGAACTAAATAAATAGAAAAAACATATCTTCAAATAAATGAACTAAGAACACGTAGTGACATCTGAAGTCAAACAAGTGAAATCAAAAGTTGGTAGGAAGTTTTAAAATTGCATCGCGATTAGTTTTATTTTTCATCCCATCCATTTGTAATCTTAACAAATTTATATCCATTTTTAACCAACTCACAATGCATCGTAACATCCCTACTAGCTTCTATCAATAATCAATCAAAGTGCGTGTGTGATGACTGCCTTCCTCATTAAAAGCATGTTAAATAGCCCAGAATACGTCAGCATATATACAGTATGTGGAAAAACAAATGGCACATTAGTACTGACTGGACCATTGCCTGAGTGATGGTAATTGGCAGCTTCTCCATTATTATCGTCATAATACTAGACTGCAGTGCTGATGGTTTAAACTCTGACAATGAGCATTTGCTCGTCTCTCTTATTCACTCTGTCCATAAATGAGGATGACGAAGCCCCCTGTATGCCTGCCCTGCAATCATGCCGGCACCATATCAACTACAGCACTCTGCTTCAGTGTATTTTTCCTCTTCATACGACGTCAGCAGCAGTGACAGTTTTCACTGAAAGAAAAAAAAGCTTTAGTATTGATGTTGGAAATTGATCATCACACAGATATACATAAAAGCACATAACCATAAGAACAAAAAGTCTGAGTCATTAGCATCTTCATCCATACATTTCCTGACATTCATACACTCAAATGCATTTACTAAAAGTATCTTGCTCGTCATTGGTTGAAACCCTCTGCCCAAGGAAATGAACTCCGATGAAGCTCAGACTTGCCCGACAGCCAACTGTGCAATGGTGCCAGCTGACAGCATCAGCTTGAAAACCAATGACGCTGCAAGCCATCTTATTTTTGCAGATTTCTCTTTTCTTTATCGCCAAAATCAACCTCCACAAAGTCCACTTAACTAATGAATCTCAACCTCAACTAGTTCAGATTCCTGAGAGAAAAAAACACAATTCATCGAGATTTTCTGATGCCATGTTAACTTGTCATCAGTGCTAAAATACCTCAAATCAATATCCTGCCCTGGGATTCTTGTAGTACAGTGGATTTTTGGTTGTGATACAACCCTGGTGGCTTCTCTAGTCATACTATAGTATGTCGAAAATAATAATAGAGTATGTCGAAAGAAATCATGAAAACAACATAGTATATTATGTCGAAAAAAGTCTTATATAGTACTTTTTTATAATGTTTTTTACATAGTATAATATGACTTTTTTCAACATAGTATAATAAGACTTTAAATGATTTTTTTAGACATACTATACTATGACTTTTGTGACTTTTTTCAAAATAATATACTATGACTTTTATTTTTCAAAAGTCAGAGTTTATTATGTCGAAAAAAAAAGAATAAAAAAGCATATTAAAAAAGTCATAGCATAGTATGAATAGATTCATGAATATGAATGAATAGTACGTTAAAAAGCCATAGTCGGTATGTCAAAGTCACATAATATAATGTCGAAAAAAGTTATACAAAAGTCATAGTATAGTATAATGAAAAAAAGTCATAGTATAGTATGTCGAAAAACAATCATTAAAAAACAGTATAGTATTTCTAAAAAATTCATTGTATAGTATGTCAAAAAAGTTATAAAAAAAGTCATAGTATTTTATGTTGAAAAAAATCATGAAAAAGTCAGAGAATAGTATGTTGAAAAGAGTCATAGGAGAGTGTTATAAAAAGTCATAGTATACTTTGCTGAAAAAAGTCCTATTATAGTATGTTGAAAAAGTCCTAGTATTGTATGTCAAAAAAAGTCCTAGTATAGTATGTCGAAAAAAATTATTAATAAATTCAAGGTATAGTAGGTTAAAAAAGTCATACAAAAGGCATATATATTATGTTGAAAAAAGTAAAAAAAAGTCATAGTATAGAATGTCGAAAAAGATCATAAAAGATTTTTAATATGGTATGTCCAAAAGAGTCATAGGAGAGTGTGTTATAAAAAGTCTTTAAAAAGTCATAGTACACTTCTACACTTCAATCATTTTATATTATGTAAAAAAAAAGTCATAGTACAGTATGTTGAAAAAAGCCATAGTATGTTGGAAAAAGTCATAAAAAATTCATAGTATAGTATGTTGAAAAAAGTCATAAAGACATAAAAAATTCATAGTATAGTATGTCAAAAAGTCATAGTATAGTATGTTGAAAAAAAATCATAAAAAGTTGTAGTATAGTATGTCGAAAAAAGTCATAAAAAGGTCATAGTATAAGTATAGTAAGTCATAACATTGCATGTCAGTGAGCTGACACTGAAACAATCATAGTATAGTATGTTGAAAAAAGTCATAAAAAAGTCATAGTATAGCTAGTCGAAAAAAGTGAAAAAAAAGCCAAAGTATAAAAAATCATAAAAGTCATAGTATAGTATGTTGAAAAAAGGCATATTATATTATGTTGAAAAAAGTTTTAAAAAAAGTCATAGTATAGACTGTCTAAAAAGATCATAAAAAATATTTAGTATGGTATGTAAAAAGGAGTCATAGGAGATAGTATTAGTCAGATAGTCATAATATAGCATGTCCTTGCTAGGTAAAGCCCCGCTGTACCTAAGTTCACTGGTCACAATAGCTTCACCCACCCGCAGCCTTCGCTCGAGCAGTTATATGACCTTGGTCACCCCTAAATCCCATACCTCCTTCCAGTTCTCAGCTGCAAATGACTGGAATGAATTACAAAAACCCCTAAAACTCAAAATCCTGATCCCACTAACTGCCTTTGTGCAGAAAAAAGTCATAGTAAAGAATGTTGAAAAAAGTCATAAAAAGCCAAAGTGTTATAAAAAGTTATAAAAAAGTCATAGCATGTTGAAAAAAGTAATTGTATAGAATGTCGAAAAAAGTCAAAAAAGTCATAGTATAGTATGTTGAAAAAAGTCATAGTTTAGTATGACGAAAAAAGTCATGAAAAAGTAATAGTATTGTAAGTCATAATGTTACATGTCATTGAGCTGACACTTTTAGCCAGCGGACTTCCAAATAAGGGTTGGTAAAAACAATCGTAGTATAGCATATCGAAAAAAGTCTTAAAGGTCCCATGACATGGTGCTCTTTGGATGCTTTTATATAGACCTTAGTGGTCCCCTAATACTGTATCTGAAGTCTCTTTTATATAGGCCTTAGTGGTCCCCTAATACTGTATCTGAAGTCTCTTTTATATAGACCTTAGTGGTCCCCTAATACTGTATCTGAAGTCTCTTTTATATAGGCCTTAGTGGTCCCCTAATACTGTATCTGAAGTCTCTTTTATATAGACCTTAGTGGTCCCCTAATACTGTATCTGAAGTCTCTTATATAGACCTTAGGGGTCCCCTAATACTGTATCTGAAGTCTCTTTTATATAGGCCTTAGTGGTCCCCTAATACTGTATCTGAAGTCTCTTTTATATAGGCCTTAGTGGTCTCCTAATACTGTATCTGAAGTCTATTTTATATAGGCCTTAGTGGTCCCCTAATACTGTATCTGAAGTCTCTTATATAGACCTTAGTGGTCCCCTAATACTGTATCTGAAGTCTCTTTTATATAGGCCTTAGTGGTCCCCTAATACTGTATCTGAAGTCTCTTTTACATAGGCCTTAGTGGTCCCCTAATACTGTATCTGAAGTCTCTTTTACATAGGCCTTAGTGGTCCCCTAATACTGTATCTGAAGTCTCTTTTATATAGGACTTAGTGGTCCCCTAATACTGTATCTGAAGTCTCTTTTATATAGACCTTAGTGATCCCCTAATACTGTATCTGAAGTCTCTTTTATATAGACCTTAGTGATCCCCTAATACTGTATCTGAAGTCTCTTTTATATAGACCTTAGTGATCCCCTAATACTGTATCTGAAGTCTCTTTTGCGAATTACAGCCACTAGAGCCAGTCCCACAATGAGCTTTCCTTAGGATGTGCCAGGAGGGGGATGGGGGCAAGGTGGAGGGTAGGGGTGTGGCCTTGACCAAGTGACACTTTGCTTGTTTGAAAGCCATGAGGTCTCTCTCTCTTTCTAATGGGCAGGCCAAATTCTCTGGGCGGGCAAAGCAGAGAAAGGGGAGGTAACCTTGCTCCTTATGACGTCATAAGGAGAAGATTCCTGATTGGTCCATCTGAGCTTTCATTTTCTCAAAGCCAGAGCAGGATACCCAGGGCTCGGTTTACACCTATCACCATTTCTAGCCACTGGGGGACCATAGGCAGGCTGGGGGAACTCACATTAATGTTAAAAAACCTCATAAAGTGAAATTTTCATGCCATGGGACCTTTAAAAAGTATTGTATAGCATGTTGAAAAAAGTCATAACATAGCATGTTGAAAAAAATCCTAGTATAGTATGTCGAAAAAAGTCACAAAAAAGTCATGTTGAAAAAAGTCATATAGTATGTCAAAAAAATCATAACAAATTAATAGTATAGTAAGTCATAACATTACATGTCATTGAGCTGACACTTTTAGCCATCAGACTTCCAATTAAGGGTCAGGGGGAAACTACTCCACATACAGCAGAAGGGGATCAAACCCTGCACCTTCTGGTTGTGAAGCCACAGCACTAACCATTGGGCCACCAACTTGCATTCTTATAAAAAACTCATAGTATAGAATGTCAAAAAAAATCATAACATGTCATAGTATATATAGTATGTCGAAAAATGTCATAGTATAAAATGTCATTATAATGTTACCACACTGCTTATAATGTTACCACACTGCACATAGCTGTACATACTGTACATATCTGTCTATATGGTTCATTCAGAATATCCATATTTATTCTGTTTCTCTTATTATATATTCTGTTAACACACTGCATATATCTATATATATATTATTCTTACTGCTAGTATAATGTCACTGCTACTACATTGCACATATCTGAACATGTTGTTCATACATTGTTCATATTACATAGCCATATTTATTCTGCTCTTATAACTTGTCCTACCTATACTTTTTTTTCAATTCAATTCAATTTTATTTATAGTATCAAATCATAACAGAGTTATCTCGAGACACTTTACAGATAGAGTAGGTCTAGACCACACTCTAGTGGCAAGGAAAAACTCCCTTTTAGGAAGAAACCTCGGCAGACCCAGACTCTTGGTAGGCGGTGTCTGACGGGGCCGGTTGGGGGTGTGATGAACAGTGGCAATAACAGTCACATTAAAGATAATGGAACAGTGACTTCGAAGGTCATCGTGGAAGTTCATGTCATAGCAAGGCACATCGTGTCATACTGAGTTAGTGCAGTCTCCTATACCGGATCCTGACTACTCTGTGCATATGAACATCACAGCAGGGCGTTGAGGGATGTAACGTGGCGCTGCAGAGCATGGTGGATGAGGCGGACGCAGCAGGACGCAGCAGGACGCAGCAGGACGCAGCAGGACGCAGCAGGACGCAGCAGGACGCAGCAGGACGCAGCAGGACGCGGCCGGGAATTGCAGAGAATCGCACAGCATAGCTCTACTCCACCTGTCTATACTTGTATATCACATTGCACTTTTCTGCTTTTTTTTTGCACTTCTGGTTGGAAGCAAACTGCATTTCGTTGTCTTTGTACTTGTACTCTGCACAATGACAATAAAGTTGAATCTAATCTAATGTCAAAAAAAGTCATAGTATAGTATGTCGAAAAAAGTCATAGTATAGTATGTCGAAAAAAGTCATAAAAAGTCATAGTATAGCATCCTGAAAAAAGTCATAGTATAGTATGTCGAAAAAAGTCATAAAAAGTCATAGTATAGCATCTTGAAAAAAGTCATGGTATAGTATGTCGAAAAAAGTCATAAAAAGTCATAGTATAGCATCTTGAAAAAAGTCATGGTATAGTATGTCGAAAAAAGTCATACTATAGTATCTTGAAAAAAGTCACAGTATAGTACGACGAAAAAGTCATAGTATAGTACGACGAAAAATTCATAGTATAGTATGTCGAAAAAAGACATAAAAAGTCATAGTATAATATGTTGAAAAAGTCATAAAAAAGTCATAGTATAGTATGACGAAAAAAGTCATAGTATAGTATGTTGAAAAAGTCATAAAAAAGTCATAGTATAGTATGACGAAAAAAGTCATAGTATAGTATGTCGAAAAAGTCATAAAAAATTCATACTATAGTATATTGAAAAAAGTCATAGTGCAGTATGTCGAAAAAAGTCATAAAAAGTCATAGTATAGTATATTGAAAATAGTCATAGTATAGCATGTCGAAAAAGTCATAAAAAAGTCATAGTATAGTATGTCGAAAAAAAATCATAGTATAGTACGATGAAATAATTCATAGTATAGCATGTCGAAAAAAGTCATAGTGTAGTATGTCGAAAAAAAATCATAGTATAGTACGATGAAATAATTCATAGTATAGTATGTTGAAAAATAAAGTCATAGTATAGTAAGTCGAAAAAAAGTCATAGTATAGTATATTGAAAAAAGTCATAGTATAGTATGTGGAAAAAATTCATACTATAGTATGTCGAAAAAAAATCATAGTATAGTATGTCGAAAAAGTCATAGTATAGTACGACGAAACATTCATAGTATAGTATGTCGAAAAAAGTCATAAAAAGTCATAGTATAGCATCTTGAAAAAAGTCATGGTATAGTATGTCGAAAAAAGTCATACTATAGTATCTTGAAAAACGTCACAGTATAGTACGACGAAAAATTCATAGTATAGTATGTCGAAAAAAGACATAAAAAGTCATAGTATAATATGTTGAAAAAGTCATAAAAAAGTCATAGTATAGTATGACGAAAAGTCATAGTATAGTATGTTGAAAAAGTCATAAAAAAGTCATAGTATAGTATGACGAAAAAAGTCATAGTATAGTATGTCGAAAAAGTCATAAAAAATTCATACTATAGTATATTGAAAAAAGTCATAGTGTAGTATGTCGAAAAAAGTCATAAAAAGTCATAGTATAGTATATTGAAAAAAGTCATAGTATAGCATGTCGAAAAAGTCATAAAAAAGTCATAGTATAGTATGTCGAAAAAAAATCATAGTATAGTACGATGAAATAATTCATAGTATAGCATGTCGAAAAAAGTCATAGTATAGTATGTCGAAAAAAAATCATAGTATAGTACGATGAAATAATTCATAGTATAGCATGTCGAAAAAAGTCATAGTATAGTATGTCGAAAAAAAATCATAGTATAGTATGTCGAAAAAAAATCATAGTATAGTACGATGAAATAATTCATAGTATAGTATGTTGAAAAAAAAAGTCATAGTATAGTATGTCGAAAAAAAGTCATAGTATAGTAAGTCGAAAAAAAGTCATAGTATAGTATATTGAAAAAAGTCATAGTATAGTATGTGGAAAAAAAATTCATACTATAGTATGTCGAAAAAAAATCATAGTATAGTATGTCGAAAAAGTCATAGTATAGTACGACGAAACATTCATAGTATAGTATGTCGAAAAAAGTCATAAAAATTCATAGTATAGTATGTCGAAAAAAGTCATAGTATAGTATGTCGAAAAAAGTCATAAAAAAGTCATAGTATAGTATGTCGAAAAAAGTCATGGTATAGTATGTCGAAAAAAGTCATAAAAAAGTCATAGTATAGTATGTCGAAAAAAGTCATAAAAAAGTCATAGTATAGTATATTGAAAAAAGTCATAGTATAGCATGTCGAAAAAAGTCATAGTATAGTATGTCAGAAAAAAATCATAGTATAGTATGTAGAAAAAAATCATACAAAAATCATAGTATAGTATGTCGAAATAATTCATAGTATAGTATGTCGAAAAAAGTCATAAAAAAGTCATAGTATAGTATGTCGAAAAAAGTCATACAAAAATCATAGTATAGTATGTCGAAAAAAAATCATAGTATAGTATGTCGAAATAATTCATAGTATAGTATGTCGAAAAAAGTCATAAAAATGTCATAGTATAGTATATTGAAAAAAGTCATAGTATAGTACGACGAAAAAGTCATAGTATAGTATGACGAAAAAAGTCATAAAAAATTCATACCATAGTATATTGAAAAAAGTCATAGTATAGTATGTCGAAAAAAGTCATAGTATAGTACGACGAAATAATTCATAGTATAGTATGTCGAAAAAAGTCATAAAAAAATCATAGTATAGTATGTCGAAAAAAGTCATAAAAAAATCATAGTATAGTATGTCGAAAAAAGTCATACAAAAAGTCATAGTATAGTATGTTGAAAAAAAATCATAGTATAGTATGTCGAAAAAAGTCATAAAAAAGTCATAGTATAGTATGTCGAAAAAAAATAATAGTATAGTATGTCGAAAAAGTTTCTCTTATTATATATTCTGTTAATACACTGCATATATCTATATATATATTATTCTTACTGCTAGTATAATGTCACTGCTACTACATTGCACATATCTGAACATGTTGTTCATACATTGTTCATATTACATAGCCATATTTATTTTGCTCTTATAACTTGTCCTACCTATACTTTTTTTTCAATTCAATTCAATTTTATTTATAGTATCAAATCATAACAGAGTTATCTCGAGACACTTTACAGATAGAGTAGGTCTAGACCACACTCTAGTGGCAAGGAAAAACTCCCTTTTAGGAAGAAACCTCGGCAGACCCAGACTCTTGGTAGGCGGTGTCTGACGGGGCCGGTTGGGGGTGTGATGAACAGTGGCAATAACAGTCACATTAAAGATAATGGAACAGTGACTTCGAAGGTCATCGTGGAAGTTCATGTCATAGCAAGGCACATCGTGTCATACTGAGTTAGTGCAGTCTCCTATACCGGATCCTGACTACTCTGTGCATATGAACATAGTATAGTATGTCGAAAAAAGTCATAAAAAAATCATAGTATAGTATGTCGAAAAAAAGTCATAAAAAGTCATAGTATAGTATATTGAAAAAAGTCATAGTATAGTATGTCGAAAAAAGTCATAGTATAGTATATTGAAAAAAGTCATAGTATAGTATGTCGAAAAAAGTCATAAAAAAATCATCGTATAGTATGTTGAAAAAGTCATAAAAAAGTATAGTATGTCGAAAAAAGTCATAAAAAAATCATAGTATAGTATATTGAAAAAGTCATAGTATAGTATGTCGAAAAAAATCATAGTATAGTATGTCAAAAAAGGCACATCGTGTCATACTGAGTTAGTGCAGTCTCCTATACCGGATCCTGACTACTCTGTGCATATGAACATCACAGCAGGGCGTTGAGGGATGTAACGTGGCGCTGCAGAGCATGGTGGATGCGGGCGGAGCGGGGCGCCAACGAAGCGCAACAGAGAGCACGAACAGGGGCGCAGCAGGACCGCCGGGACGACGCAACGGGGAACCAAGAAGGACCGCAGCAGGACGCGCCCGGGAATTGCAGAGAATCGCAGCATAAGCTCTACCCACCTGTCTATACTTGTATATCACATTGCACTTTTCTGCTTTTTTTGCACTTCTGGTTGGAAGCAAACTGCATTTCGTTGTCTTTGTACTTGTACTCTGCACAATGACAATAAAGTTGGATCTAATCTAATGTCAAAAAGTCATAAAGTATAGTATAGTAGAAAAAAAGTCATAGTATAGTATGTCGAAAAAAGTCATAAAAAGTCATAGTATAGTATCTTGAAAAAAGTCATGGTATAGTACGTTGAAAAAAGTCATACTATAGTATCTTGAAAAAAGTCATAGTATAGTATGTCGAAAAAAGTCATAGTATAGTACGACGAAAAAGTCATAGTATAGTACGACGAAAAATTCATAGTATAGTATGTCGAAAAAAGACATAAAAAGTCATAGTATAATATGTTGAAAAAGTCATAAAAAAGTCATAAGTATAGTATCTTGAAAAAGTCATAGTATAGTATGTTGAAAAAGTCATAAAAAATCATATGTAGAAAAGTCTTAAAAAAAGTCATATAAAGACATAAAAAAAGTCATAGTATAGTATGTCGAAAAAAGTCATAAAAATCATAATTATAATTATATTGAAAAAGTCATAGTATAGTATGTCGAAAAAAAATCATAGTATAGTATGTCGAAAAAAAGTCATAAAAAATCATAGTATAGTATGTGAAAAAGTCATAGTATAATTATGTCGAAAAAAAGTCATGAAAAAAATCATAGTATAGTATAGTGAAAAAAATCATAGTATAGTATATTGAAAAAAAATCATAGTATAGTATGTCGAAAAAAATCATAGTATAGTATGTCGAAAAAAAAATATATAGTATGTCGAGAAAAAAGTCATAGTATAGTATGTCGAAAAAAATCATAAAATATAGGTAAAAATTCATAGTATAGTATGACGAAAAAAGTCATAAAAAATTCATACTATAATTATGTTAGAAAAGAGTCATAATTATAGTATGTGAAAAAAATCATAGTATATTAAAAAAAGTCATAAAAAATCATAAGTATAGTATGTTGAAAAGTCATAAAAAAGTCATATATGAGTATGTCGAAAAAGTAAAAAGTCATAGTATAGTATATTGAAAAAAGTCATAGTATGAGTATGTCGAAAAAAAAAGTCATAGTATAGTATGTCGAAAAAAGTCATAAAATCATGGTATAGTTGTTCGAAAAAAGTCATAAAAAAGTCATAGGTATAATGTATGAGAAAAAAAAGTCATGAGTATAATATGTGAAAGAGTCATAAAAAGTCATAGTATGAGTATTCGAAAAAGTCATGAGTATAATTATGTGAAAAAAAGTCATAGTATAATTATGTTAAAGTCATAGTATAGTGTGAAAAAGTCATAGTATAGTATGTCGAAAAAAAGTCATAAAAAATCATAGTATAGTATATTAAAATAAAAAGTCATAGTATAGTATGTCGAAAAAAAAAAGGTCATAAAAAGTCATAGTATAGTATATTGAAAAAAGATCATAGTATAGTTATTTCGAAAAAAAGTCATAAGTATAGTATGGAAAAAATCCTTAAAGTATAGTATGTCGAAAAAAGTCATAGTATGGTATATTGAAAAAGTCATAGTATGTTAATGCGAAAAAAGTCATAGTATGAGTATGTGAAAAAAAAGGTCATAAAAATCATAGTATAGTATGTCGAAAAAGTCATAAAAAGTCATAGTATAATTATGTCGAAAAGTCATAAGTATAGTATGTCAAAGATCATAAAAATCATAGTATAGTATGTCAAAAAAGTCATAGTATAGTATGTCGAAAAAGTCATAAAAATCATGAGTATATTATGTGAAAAAGTCATAGTATAGTATGTAGAAAAAAAGTAAAAATCATAGGTATAGTATATTGAAAAAAAGTCATAGTATAGTGTAGAAAGAAAAAAAATCATAGTTAGGTATAATTGAAAAAAAGTAGTATAGTATGAAAAAATATTATAGTATAATTATGTGCGAAAAAAGTCCTTAAAATTCAAGTATAGTATGTTCGAGAAAAAAATTATAATTATAGTATGTGAAAAAAAGTCATAAAAATTCATACTATGAGTATATTGAAAAAAAGTCATAGTATAGTATGTCGAAAGAATCATAAAAAAGTCATAGTATGGTATGTCGAAAAGTCATAAAAAGTCATAGTATAGTATATTGAAAAAGGTCATGTTAGTATAGTATGTCGAAAAAAAGAATCATGAATTGTAATTATATTGAAAGTCATGAGTATGAGTATGTCGAGGAAAAAAGTCATGAGTATAGTATGTGAAAAAAAAGTCATAAAAAATCATAGTATAGTATGCGAAAAAGTCATAAAAAATCATAAGTATAGTATATTGGAAAAAGTCATAATTATAGTATAGAAAAAAGTCATAGTATAGTATGTCGGAAAAAAGAGTCATAAAAAGTCATAGGTATAGTATGTGAAAAAGTCATAAAAAAGTAATTATGGTATGTCAAAAGTCATGAGTATGGTATGTCAGAAAAAGTCATAAAATTAGTATAATTGTGAAAAAAGTCATGAGTATGAGTATGTCGAAAAAAGTCATAAAAAGTCATAGTATAGGTATATGTTGAAAAGTCATAGGTATAGTATGTCAGAAAAAATCATAAAGTATGTGAAAAAAAGTCATAATATAGTATGACAAGAAAATTATAAGTATGAGTATGTGAAAAAAAGTCATAAAAATTCATAAGTATGTGAAAAGTCATAAAAAGATCATAGTGAGTATATTGAAAAAAAGTCATAGTAATTAAAAAAGTCATGAGTATAAATTATATTGAAAGTCATAGTATATTATGTCGAAAAAAAGTCATGGTATAGGTATGTCGAAAAAAGTCATAAAATCATGAGTATAGTATGTCGAAAAAAGTCATAAAAAATATAGTATAAGGTATGTCAAAAAAAGTCATAGTATAGTATGTCGAAAAGTCATAAAAAGTCATAAGTATGGTTGTGAAAAAAGTCATGAAGTATAATTATGTCGAAAAAGTCATAAAAGAATCATAGTATAAGTATGTTGAAAAAAAGTCATAGGTATGGAATAGTCGAAAAAATCATAGTATAATTGTGAAAAAGTCCTTAATGTAGTCTGAAAAGAAAGTCATAGTATGGTATGTTGAAAAAAGTCATAAAAAGTCATAAGTATAATTATGTGAAAAAAGTCATAAAAGGTCATAGAGGTATGTTGAAAAAGTCATAGGTATGGTATGTGAAAAAAAGTCATAGTTTTATAGTCATGGTATATTATGTGAAAAAAGTCATAGTATAGTATGTGAAAAAGATCATAAAAAGTCTTAATTATGGTTGTAGAAAAAAAGGTATAAAAAGTCATAGGTATGAGTTGTCAAAAAGTCATAGTATGGTATGTGGAAAAAAGATCATAAAAATGAAGTATAATTATGTCAAAAAGTCATAGTATAATTATGTCCGAAAAAAAGTCATAAAAATCATGTGAGTATGTCAAAAGTCATAAGTATAGTATGTGAAAAAAGAGTCATAAAAAAGTCATAATTATAGTTGTGAAAAAAAAGTCATGAGTATAATTGTCGAAAAAGTCATAAAAAAGTCATAGGTATAAGTATGTTGAAAAGTCATAAAGTATAGTACATAAAAAGTCATAGTATAGTATGTCGAGAAAAAAAGTCATAAAGTCATGGTATAGTATATTGAAAAGTACATTAAGTATAAGTATAATAAGAGAAAAAAAGAGTCAGTAAAAAGTCATAGTAATGTATGTTAAAAAGTCATAAAATTATAGTATGTGAAAAAGTCATAAAAAGTCATAGTATAATATGTCAAAAAGTCATAAAAAGTCATAGTATAAGTATATTGAAAAAGTCATAGTATAGTATGTGGCGAAAAAAAGTATTAGTATAGTATATTGAGAGAAAAAGTCATGGTATAGTATGTCGAAAAAAGTCATAGTATAATTATGTGAAGAATCATAAAAATCATAGTATAGGTATGTTAAAAAAGTCATAAAAAGTCATAGTATAGTATGTCGAAAAAAAGTCATAAAAAAGTCATAGTATAGTATATGAAAAGTCATGGTATATTATGTCGAAAAAGTCCTTAGTATAGTATGTCGAAAAAGTCATAAAAAATCATAGTATAGTATGTAAAAAATAAAGTAGTTAATATGTGAAAAAAAAGTCATAAAAATCATAGTATAGTGTGTCAAAAAAGTATTAGTATGTCGAAAAAGTCATAAAAAGTTTAGTATAATTGAAAAAAGTTCTAGTATAGTATGTCGAAAAAGTCATAAAAAGTCATAGTATAGTATTGAAAAGTCATAGTATTAGAAGAGAAAACTCATAGTATAGTATGTCGAAAAAAGTCATAGAAATTATATAGTATGTTGAAAACAATTATAGTATAGAAAAAGTCGAAAACTTATAGTATATTGAAAAAAGTCATAGTATAGTATGTCGACAAAAGTCATAAAAAAGTCATAGTATAGTATGTCAAAAAAGTCATAAAAAAGTCATAGTATAGTATATTGAAAAAAATCATAGTATAGTATGTCGAAAAAAGTCATAGTATAGTATATTGAGAAAAGTCATAGTATAGTATGTCGAAAAAGTCATAGTATAGTATGTCGAAAAAAGTCATAAAAAGTCATAGTATAGTATGTCGAAAAAAGTCATAAAAAGTCATAGTATAGTATATTGAAAAAGTCATAGTATATTATGTCGAAAAAAGTCATAGTATAGTATGTCGAAAAAAGTCATAAAAAAATCATAGTATAGTATGTCGAAAAAAGTCATAAAAAAATCATAGTATAGTATGTCAAAAAAAGTCATAAAAAATCATAGTATAGTATGTCAAAAAAAGTCATAGTATAGTATGTCGAAAAAAGTCATAAAAAAGTCATAGTATAGTATATTGAAAAAAGTCATAGTATAGTATGTCGAAAAAAAATCATAGAATAGTATGTCGAAAAAGTCATAATATAGTACGACGAAAAATTCATAGTATAGTATGTCGAAAAAAGTCATAGAAATTCATAGTATAGTATGTCGAAAAAAGTCATAAAAAGTCATAGTATAGTATATTGAAAAAAGTCATAGTATAGTATGTCGAAAAAAGTCATAGTATAGTATATTGAAAAAGTCATAGTATATTATGTCGAAAAAAGTCATAGTATAGTATGTCGAAAAAAGTCATAAAAAAATCATAGTATAGTATGTCGAAAAAAGTCATAAAAAAATCATAGTATAGTATGTCAAAAAAAGTCATAGTTAGTATGTCGAAAAAAGTCATAAAATTAGTAGTATGTCTAAAAAAGTCATAGTATAGTATGTCGAAAAAGTCATAAAAATCATAGTATAGTATGAAAAAAGTCATGAGTATAGTATGTCGAAAAAAAAAAGTCATAAAAAAGCATGGTATAGTATATTGAAAAAAGTCATAGTATAGTATGTCGAAAAAGTCATAAAAAAGTCATAGTATTAAAGAGTATTGAAAAGTATAGTAACATCGAAAATCCTAGTATAGTATGGCCGAAAAAGTCATAAAAATCATAGTATAGTATGTTCAAAAAATCATAGTAGTGGTATGTCGAAAGTCTGAAAAAATCCAGTATAGTATGTCAAAAAAAGTCATAGTATAGTATGTCGAAAAAAGTCATAAAAAAATCATAGTATAGTATGTCAAAAAAAGTCATAGTATAGTATGTCGAAAAAAGTCATAAAAAAGTCATAGTATAGTATATTGAAAAAAGTCATAGTATAGTATGTCGAAAAAAGTCATAAAAAAGTCATAGTATAGTATATTGAAAAAAGTCATAGTATAGTATGTCGAAAAAGTCATAAAAAAGTCATAGTATAGTATATTGAAAAAAGTCATAGTATAGTACGACGAAAAATTCATAGTATAGTATGTCGAAAAAAGTCATAGAAATTCATAGTATAGTATGTTGAAAAACAATTATAGTATAGTATGACGAAAAAAGTCGTAAGAAATTCATACTATAGTATATTGAAAAAAGTCATAGTATAGTATGTCGACAAAAGTCATAAAAAAGTCATAGTATAGTATGTCAAAAAAGTCATAAAAAAGTCATAGTATAGTATATTGAAAAAAATCATAGTATAGTATGTCGAAAAAAGTCATATATTAGAAAGTCTAGTATAGTATGTCGAAAAAGTCATAGTATAGTATGTCGAAAAAAGTCATAAAAAAATCATAGTATAGTATGTTGAAAAAGTCATAAAAAGTCATAGTATAGTATGTCGAAAAAAGTCATAAAAAGTCATAGTATAGTATATTGAAAAAGTCATAGTATATTATGTCGAAAAAAGTCATAGTATAGTATGTCGAAAAAAGTCATAAAAAAATCATAGTATAGTATGTCGAAAAAAGTCATAAAAAAGTCATAGTATAGTATATTGAAAAAAGTCATAGTATAGTATGTCGAAAAAAAATCATAGTATAGTATGTCAAAATAATTCATAGTATATTATGTCGAAAAAGTCATAAAAAGTCATAGTATAGTAATGACGAAAAAGTCATAGTATAGTACTCAAAAAAAGTCATAGTATAGTATGTCGAAAAAGTCATAAAAAAGTTATAGTATAGTATATTGAAAAAACTATAGTTGGAAGAAAGTCAAATCATAGTATAGTATGTCAAAATAATTCATAGTATATTATGTCGAAAAAAGTCATAAAAAAGTCATAGTATAGTACATTGAAAAAAGTCATAGTATAGTATGTCGAAAAAAGTCATAGTATAGTATGTCGAAAAAAAATCATATAATAGTATGTCAAAATAATTCATAGTATATTATGTCGAAAAAAGTCATAAAAAAATCATAGTATAGTATGTCGAAAAAAGTCATAAAAAAGTCATAGTATAGTATATTGAAAAAAGTCATAGTATAGTATGTCGAAAAAAAATCATAGTATAGTATGTCAAAATAATTCATAGTATATTATGTCGAAAAAAGTCATAAAAAAGTCATAGTATAGTACATTGAAAAAAGTCATAGTATAGTATGTCGAAAAAAGTCATAGTATAGTACGACGAAAAAGTCATAGCATAGTACGACGAAAAAGTCATAGTATAGTATGTCGAAAAAAGTCATAAAAAAGTTATAGTATAGTATATTGAAAAAAATCATAGTATAGTATGTCGAAAAAAAATCATAGTATAGTATGTCAAAATAATTCATAGTATATTATGTCGAAAAAAGTCATAAAAAAGTCATAGTATAGTACATTGAAAAAAGTCATAGTATAGTATGTCGAAAAAAGTCATAGTATAGTATGTCGAAAAAAAATCATATAATAGTATGTCAAAATAATTCATAGTATATTATGTCGAAAAAAGTCATAAAAAAGTCATACTATAGTACATTGAAAAAATTCATAGTATAGTATGTCGAAAAAAAGTCACAGTACACTATGTTGAAAAAGTCATAAAAAAGTCATAGTATAGTATGTCAAAAAAAATCATAGTATAGATACGACGAAATAATTCATAGTATAGTATGTCGAAAAAAAAAAAAAAAATAGTATGTTGAAAAAGTCATAAAAAAGTCATAGTATAGTATGTCGAAAAAAAGTCATAGTATAGTATGTTGAAAAAGTCCTAAAAAATTCATAGTACAGTATGTCGAAATAAAAGTCATAAAAAAGTCATAGTATAGTATATTGAAAAAAGTCATAGTATAGTATGTCGAAAAAAGTCATAGTATGTTGAAAAAGTCATAAAAAATTCATAGTATAGTATGTTGAAAAAGTCATAAAAAACTCATAGTATAGTATATTGAAAAATATAGTAGATATGTCAAATCATATTTTACAATGGAAATCATACTATATGGAAATAAAAGTTAAGAAATGGTGAAAAAACAGGTAGGAAAGAATGGAATTGGAATGTATGCATGGAGGCCTGGAAACACCTTCACCCTGCTCAAAATGCTAATTAATGTTCTTATTTCTTAAGTGACCACTTAGTTTGAGAGGGAGCTGCTCACCCTGGCACGTTAGTGGATTAGTGGGTGACTGTATCCTGGATTAAAGCTCCGTTCAAGAGCACAAGACGTCCCAGTGTGTAATCTAAGTCTCCAGAGGTACAGTTCAGAGCTATGTGAAGATACTGACATAAAGACTGTGATATTATACTACAGTATATTACTTATACTTATTACTTATATACTGTAGTCATAATGAAGTTTTCAAGGGAATGTTTAATTAGATAGACTCGTCAATCAGTGCACATGTACAGAATTTATATTTTGTTTCAGATAAAATCAAAAACATTCATTTTCACCTTAAAAACAGTATAAAAGATTTAATTGAAATGGTGCAGGAATTGTGATTCTGTGACACACACACACACACACACACACACACAAAAAACTACATCACAATACAAAGTCTGGATGTGCAGTCCCTTCTAATTCCTCTGTTTACTTTAGCTAAAGCCCCCTTAATAGTGCTGGAGGAGCTGGGGTTGAGCAGCTAAAGCCTGGTTGCTGACGTCAGTCCACAGTTGTGGAGAGCCCAGAAAGGTGCTAAGCAGGAGACAGCTTAATGTCCAAATGTCTACGCAGTGTAACTCCAGTTATTTGTCAACACAGTACTCCTCTCACAGTCTAACAGAGTGACTTTACATATAATACATATAGTACATTCTTGCTTTTATTGTACACAGTAAGATCATTTTACACAGAGATAGTTTCAGTATGAGACAAGAGAAAAAAGGTTTTACAGACACTTAAACAGAAAGAACCGGACCGAGTGCAACACTGATGTTAAAGGTCCCATATTATAAAAAGTGAGAAAAGTGAGTATTTTTTTAATTATAAAGCAGGTCGAGGTGCTCTATTAATACTGTGAAAGTATCGAAACGCTCAATAGAAATGTATTCAGAAACTGTGCCTTTAAACGAGCCATCAGGACTTTGTATGATTGTGATTTTACAACTATATATATGTATATTCCCACAGAGAGACCCGGAAGTGCTGACCAATCAGAGCAGCTTTTTCAAGAGGGATTTTTTTTAAAAGACAGGTGCTAAAACTGAGCGTTTCAGACAGAGGGTGAATACAGATAATTTCAGACAGAGTATGATAATAATGTTTTTTAAACATTAAAGCATGTAAACATGTTCTAGTAGAAACCCAAAATACAAGTATAAACCTGAAAATGAGCATAATATGGGACCCTTAAAATGAAAGACAACCTGTGCAGATATCTAAGTGACAAACATCACCATGTCATACGTCAGTCTGTTCGTCAGTCTTTTCCAGTGGCAGAGTCAAGGGATGCTGAGTCAAGAGATGATGAGGGAAACGGATGGCCTCGCTGTTGCGCCGCATGTACGCGTGGCCGCTGATGGGGTACCACATCTCAGTGAACGTCATGTTGGCCACGGTGATGGCGCAGCGCCCCAGCACCTTGAAGCCTGACTTGCGGTAGAAAGGAATGAGGTCGTCTTCGCACATGAGCACTGCTCGGCGCACGTTGGGCAGGCAGCGGAGATACTGCAGGTAACGCCACAGCAGAATGTTACCTTTGCCCTGCTGCCTGAAGGTGCGATGGACGGCGAGGATGTGGATGTGGACGGTGGAGCCGCGGGGTTTGTGGAGAGTCAGTGCGTCCTGGAGCAAAGTGGTTAGAGATCACAATTACCGATCATATGTGTGTGTGTGTGTGTGTGATGATCACTTATAAATGATGAGTTGGGAAGGTGCAGGGTGTCTTACTGCAGTGAGTCTGTCCTGGTCCCAGAGAGAGCCGATGATAAAAGCCACCAGCCGGCCCTCCTCAATCCAGCCCATGGACAGCTCCGGACACAGTGTGAGGAAATGACGCACCTCGTCCAGGTGGAGAGGACACTCACCTGACACTGAGATAAATGCTGAGAGAGAAAGAAAGAGAATGAGAGAATGAGAGAATGAGAGAGAGAGAGAGAGAGAGAGATAGGGGAGAGAGAGAGAGAGAGAGAGAGAATGACCGTGCGCAAAACAAGTTAGGTCCTACTTTTACGCACACTAAAGGCGGCGCAAATTACCCAATAAACACGGTGCTGAACGTCGAATACAGATGTAACATCTTTAAAAAGAATATCTGACCACTGACTTTAGTTAATGCGAAGAGAGAATTAAAGCTGTCGATGCCATGCATGGTTTTACGCAAAGTCCTCTATCGAGGCTTCCTTTGACTCAGCGAAACTTGACAGCGGATTCAGTCTCATGTGACGGATAAGACGGGTCACTTACCTTCTCGCTCGATCTCAAAGACGCTTATGGCATCCTGGGTGTTGAGCGGTCGGACTTCGCTTGCGGGAAGTGTGTGTCTCCTTTGGCCGCCAGGCGAAACAGAAGGTGTTGGCTGCATTGGTTTGATGAAAGGCTGCGCGCCAACAACGGACATCATACGACTTTAAACTCTCCCCTCCAAACAAAAACCCCAACCACTTCTCCTCCTGTGTTGTTCTCTGCCTCTGTGCTGGATCACCTCTGTCAGGCCCTGCGAGGAGAACAGGCTGGTTGGTGCGTGTATTTATAGGACAGCTTTCCTGGCTGTGATCCACCAGCTCATTTGCATTTGAATATTTGATGTCGATGAATGCATAAAGGTCACGACTGTGTGGCGGCAATTTACTGAACCCTGCAATTAACTGCGTACATTGTTGCTGTTTGATTTTTTTTGTGTCTATTGACAGATAATAGCAAATTATTTTCTATGAACCACCACTTCCGGCACATTTATAGCACGTGTGCCACGCATGTTTACAGAGAAGCGCACTGATGCAGAGGCACTTTCCAAAGGTTTTGCCACTAAAATATTCACCGTTTAACTAAATTTCAAGACCATTGGTCAGTGAAGTAAATCAAATGTGCATATGTGTAAAATGTGACACAATTGCTTCCCATCTAAATTAATAAAACAATGAATAAAACGACCTCGGCACAGCATCAGGCTGCAGACACTTACCGGAGGATGTTGAGGTTGAATGTTGGGGACTGAGCAGCTCTTCCTCCCTGCCTCTGTCTCACCTGCTCCAACACAGACGTCTCTCTTCGTTATGAAGTGATTATTACTATGAGTCACATGAGGAAGGATTACCGACACTTTATCTCCTCTCTGCCCGAGAACAACACGTTCACTACGCTGTGTGTGTCTTGGAGAAAGTGACCTCCATTTGTATTAGAGAATATTATTGTCTTTGAAAGCCTTGGGCCCTGATTGGTCAGGCTATTTTACTCTTCAGCTGGTGTGTGATCTTAATGAATGGTTAGCATTTAAGATGACAAGGATTTAATGTACTTGAGTCAATATGCAGAAATATCATAAGCAAAATGTAATTGAGAGTTTTCAAAGTACTTGTTTTGCAGAAAAATGGGCCCGATTAATATATTGTGCTACATTATTACATTGTCAATACTAATGCATCAAGTGAGAACACAGATTTGTGTTAAGGTGCCACCAGCCAACAAGGCTTACCACTGGTTTATCTTTAACAATACATTGTATTTTATACATTTATCATGTTTGTTTTTTTTAACAATAAAAATCATTATCTTAAAAGCAACTAACTATAGCTGTTGAGTAAATGTGTGTAAAAAAGCAGAGTAAAAACTACAATGTTTCTATCTGAAATGTAGTGGAGTACCAGAAAATGGATTGTACCAGTACTTAAGTACAGAACTTGAGTAAATATACCTCACACACACACACACACACACACACACACACACACACACACACACACACACACACACACACACACACACACACACACACACACACACACACACACACACACACACACACACACACACACACACACACACAGGAAGACTCATTTTCACTCCTGTCACCTAGAAGGGAGAAAAAAACTGTCGGAGGCTTGTATTCTTTCAGTTTGTAATGGGAAAATTACATTTAAGCCTAATTCCTTATATTTTTATATTTAATTCGTACTTTACTTCTCTCACAAATGCTGAAAGAGTTGATCTCATTTCCCACATGCAGATTTTGATTCTAACTGCTGAGACGTCCAGTCTGGAACATAATGTGAGCGCTGTTTGTCTGAACAGATAGGGGCTACAAGGTCACCCTAAAACTATCGTACAGGGAGGAGGAGGCGAAATGTATTTCTCCGATTGTCTTCATGTGTATCAGATTGCCTGTAAGAACTGTAGCGTCATAATAATCCAAGTGCGTGTGTGCTGTCACTCTGAAGATGCAGATAAGCCTGGTGTTCTTGTTCACTCATTTGAGAAACTGACTCCACACTGGGCTGCGGCCTTTTGTGAAATCATGTTGCTCCTATATTTGCAAATATATATTTTTAATAAAATACAAAAACCCAACTTGGTTTTAGTCTCAGTCTGTCTTATTTGTTTCAATTTACTAAACTCTGAAAATTCCCCCCCCTGCTGCAAAGGAAACTTCCACTACAAGTTACATAATGCAGTTTGGGTAGGAATTTGGCGTAAACGGCATTACTAATCTTGAAACCAATTTTTAGTAGAGTTTACAGAATGAATGGCGATATTTCCCCAGAAACAGAACTTTTGCTCCATTGATTTGCCGGTCCAGTCAGAGAGACTGAGGGGAAATGAAAAAAAAAAAGTTGGAAGTTATTTTAAAAACCCTAAAAGTTTCGGTGCTTTTGAGAAAACATTCGGGGCTGGAGGCCCGGAAGCCACCCCTCCCTGCTCCGCCCCTGAATATGTGTGTGATTGCTGTCGTGCTGATTGGCTTTTTTTCTGCCAAAGTTTTAAATTGGATGACATTACAAATGTGACGGCTCATAACTCATAAGATGTAAACAGCATCATCATGGACTACTTCAATGAACGGAGTTTGTGAACAGGTGAGTTATAAATACAATGTGAACTGGGCTCCATAGACTTTAATGCATCATATATAGCTCCTATAACTCATGAACTGTACAAGTCATGGTAACGATCATAGGTACAGTTGATCAGTGTGCAATACTGAGCATTTTTGAAACATGAATGGAGTTTGTACGGAGTACAATAGCAGAGATATAAATACAGTTGATGTCTATTGGATTGTTTTTAAATAGTAATAACTCAAAAAGTATAAAAGTTATCAATAAGAAAAGTCATCGCACCCGTCTACAAAGAGTCCCGCACGCTTTGACGTATCGATCATCGCGAGGAGCTGTAGCAGGACATACAAATGAAAGAAAATCAGTTTCTCACTGATAGCTCATTACATATGCAAATTTATGAATATTTTATGAAAATACCTTCATGAAATTACGCATGGTTCAGTATATGAACAGCATATGTGGCATAAATGGGTTTTGAACTGAGACTGAGCGGAAAAGAAGGCACAGAAAGAGAAGTAGTAAGCAAAAGAACATTAGTTCCAAATAATTACAAGTCAACACTGACCTACTGTCAAACATCATCATGAGGAAACAATACTGTCAAAAGAGCAACGGATTGAAGCGCTGAGGCGACAAGGCAGCTTACAGTCACATTTCTATATTCATATGCAAGCAAACAACCCCTAGCATAGGACTGGAAAAATACTTTGCAGTTACAGTTCAACTAAATAAAACTAAACTGATTCATATGATGGACATACTGTAAATTGATGCAAAAATAGTCAGAAAGTTTCAGCTTTCATCACAATCTGTTCATTTCCAATATTGCAATGCTATTATTTTAACATTTGGAAGCATTTTAAACAGCTAAATACTGGTCCAACCGGGGGTAATTATCATCCAGACACGTGTGCACTCAGCGAATTATGAGCTCCAGCAGAACGTTTATGTTTTTCTGTTATCGGGGATTTTTAATTGACGATGAGTAGACAGCAACACGCACACCACTTGCTTGGTCTCCTTTGTGGTGCGGGGAATTAAATCCCCGAAGATCCATTTCAAAAAGAAGGGACAATTTCACTGACCAATAAACCAAATGCAGAGGGTTTCTTTCTTTTTGAAATGGCTTTTTTTAGTTGACAACACATGCACAGGTGTACTTCTATCTGTGATGCAGCTCATCTTCCATTCAGGTTACTAAAGTAGTCTTTACTCCCATGACGGAAGTTGCTTTTATATTACACAGCCCTGCAGCTTGAGACGGAGGGGTAAGGCAGAGTAGTGCTTCTTACGCCATTAAGTGGGGCGGTAAAGAGAGCGTTGGGGGTCCAACTGCTGGTGTGTGCTAAGGTTTAGGGTTGAGGAGTAAGGCTAGGAATATGTGTTGCTTTTAATCTTGCTTAGATCATGCTGCGTGTGTTTAGAGGGAACAGATCTCTACAGACATGGGCCAGAGCGGGCAAGAAGAGGGTCCCTATTCAAGCTGAGAGGGTCTAAGTATTTGTGTCAGACGGGAGAGCAAAAGTTGAGGCTTTCTCTCTTCTACTCCGGCTGGGGCGCCGGCGTCTCATTGGCATTGTTGTCGGTGATCTTGTTTTCCAGCTCATCGTCGGACAGGAGGTCCAAAGAAGTTCCCTCGACCTGAAGCGGGCGTCGGCCTGGGCGACTAGAGGAGAAGCTGATGGGGCCGCCACGCCTGCAGGAGAAAGAGGAGGAGCGGAGGTAAAGGGAAGGTAAAAAGCAAAATGTCACCCATTCATCAAGCCAACATATGTTCAAATGTTCAAATTTGAACATATGTTGGCTATTCATCTTGCAGTCAAAAGATTTTAGTAACATCTGCTCAGAAAATGTAACTGCTCATTTTTAAGTTAAGCAGCTGAGTCCACTTAATAATTCACAGCTCATTCAGCCGCTGTGTGAACATTTCATAAACCAGACACAGGGACGTTTCTACGTCAGCACTTGAAAACTCATCCCCACTCAGGTTTCATAATAAGGGCCAGTATTCTAATGCTTTAATGATATTACCAACATAAAGAGTCGGTAACATGTTTATAAAAATAACTTCAGATAAGCAGTGTTTCCAATTCTTCTGGCTGGTTAAACCTCTGCTCAGGTTGAAGTTGGACGGAGCTCTGCTGGAATTAGATGAGGTCACCAAACTACACGAACCAATAAGAATGGGAAAAGGTTACCAAAACTGATGAAAGGGCCAGAGAGATGCCATTACATCACAGTCTATTTTTAGGCCTTTATTTGACAGGACAGATGAAGACATGAAAGGGGTGAAGAGAGGGGGAATGACATGCAGCAAAGGGCCGCAGGTCGGAACCGAACCCGGGCCCGCTGCGTCGAGGAGTAAACCTCTATATATGGGCGCCTGCTCTACCAACTGAGCTATCCGGGAGCCCAATCCATCACCGTCTTTACCTGCCCACACAGTCCTGACAAAAAGTCTAATTTGGCAAACATGAAATCAACTCTGTAAGTGGAGTATATCACTGTAGTTGCTGACTTAACGGGCCAATATTGACTTAATATACATGACCAGTTATAATAAATAATAAAAAAATAAATGAAAAAATAGACCTACATGAATAAAGCTTTCTTTAAAACAATCATGTACAGAAAAATACTTTGCACATCTACAACGTGAGAAAGGGGGGCAAGCGGGTCAAAAGTTGCAAAGAAACTCCCACACACTGTCTAACTTGCAAAAAATATATGAAGTTTAATGGCAGGCAACGTTACGGTAATAGACCATCTTCAGGCAAAATGGCCAAATTTGCCTGAAGATGGTCTAGTACCGAAACGTTGCCTACTATTAAACTTTATACTGTATATTTTTTGCAAGTTAGACAGCGTGCGGGAGTTTCTTTTCAAACTTCAAAAACAATCATAAAATAAAAGATAAAATGATGAATTGTGAATGTCAGATAGGGGATGCGTCCGTCTGCCCCAGCGTACCTGAGGCGGTTCTTGAGTGTGTGAACCTCGCGGCTCAGACCCTCGCTGGCCTCGGTGGCGTCGTCCAGCTCTCTCTGCAGTTTCCTGCGTGAGGCGTTGGCCCTCGTGGCCTCCTCCTCCGCCTCCTCCAGCTGACGCTTCAGCTGCTTCATCCGAGAGCTCGCCTTTTCCACCTTCACACACACACACACACACACACACACACACACACACACACACACACACACACACACACACACACACACACACACACACACACACACACACACACACACACACAAAAATAAAAGAAAATACATCACCAAGAAATACAAAACATGTTCAAAAAGACACCATTTGGATTGTAGAAAGGTGAAGTAGGTTTGTTAATGGTTATAAATATAAATAAATGAAATTACAGTGATTGATCTCTTTTAAAACCACAGAGGGGCTAAACATTTGGAAAACTGGAAAAAGCTTGCCCACAGCCTTTCACAACGCAGTGTTAATGTCAGTGTCAGACATACTTGTTCTTTAAACTGGTCTGCATGGCGACGCTCATCCTCCACTTGCATGCAGATTTCTTTCAGCTTCTTCTCGGTCCTTCTCACAGTCTTGTTGGCTGCTGCTCGCTCCCTTTCGGTGGAGAACAAGGGATCGTTTAAAAAAAAAACAAGACAAGATTCAGCGTTAGGGACCGTTTGGTATTTATGGAATGGACCACCGGAGGAAAATAGGGGAGGGTCATGTCTTTGTATTCTTTGTTGAGGGGAGGGTCATCCAAAATGTTTTAGTACAGAGGGGGCGGGGGGTATTCATAGAAACAGCAACATTTCAAAGTGGCTTATTTGGTGCATATTTTTCCATGTACCTCTCAGTCTCGGCCCCCGCTACCAGATGGGTCTGACCCATGAGTTTGGCTGTGGGGCACAGGGAGCACTGCCCCCCTGGTGGCTGAAACGGTTAATTGCATTGTTTAAAAAATGAGTAATTTATACTATATATAATAATTAGGTCTGGCATGACCAAGATATTTTATAAATATCTTAGCTAAATAACACAAAACAACTAAATGGTGGTAGGTAATACATCTGATTTCATATACTGCTTTAGTAAAAAAAATATTTCCTGGCTGACGATGCGAGCAGCAAAACAAAAATGAATGTTGCTAGTCTGGACATCTTACTGTGCCAAGGTTGCAATAAAGGTTTCCTAAATGCCACAATTGATGTCAGCTTACTAATTGATTGCGGGTTTTGTGTAGATTTGGACATTTATACGTTTATTCCACTTTGTTTAAACGGCGAAGTGGAGGAAGCCTAGTGATGAGTCCATAGCAACCAGTTTGTATGTTGAATGTTACCCAGAGTGCCTTGCTGAATGGTCTCAATATTTTATTATTTTATTTCATGTGAATACTAGTTTACTAGAGGAGTAACTTAGTATTTGAAGTAATGCAGTAATGCAGGAAGTGAAGTTTGTTGTAAAAAAACAATGGGGATCTGTATATCTTTGCCAAGCGCAAACCAGTACAGAAGGTATCGATAAATTGTTGGGGGAGGGTCATGCCTTTTTTCCATATCATTTTGGAGGGTCATAGAACAATTATTCCTGGTGAAGGGAGGGTCATGTCTATTTTGACTAAAGTTCCCAAAATTCCTGCGGTGGCCCCATAAATAAATAACGAACAGTCCCTTACAGCTAAAAACCCGTAAATGTGTTTTAATCAATCTCATATTTTAGCCTAGTTTCTATTTTTGAACATACCTTCAAACTCAGAAGGGCTGAAAAAGGTGACACATATTAACTTTCAATGTGGCCTCTGAGACTTTTCTCCTTTCTCTCGTCTCCTTCGTATTGTATTAACTGCATGGTCTGCTTTAATGTCATTGCCATTATCTGTGCTTGTTTGTTTGTGTGCCACTTCCTTGTATGTTTTAACCATTTTTGCTTAGGCCTGATGTTATTATAGATGTAATGTTACTTATTTTAATATGTTAACCATTGTATTTCAGGATGCCTATTTGCCAGCTGGCCGGGGACTACAGCTGGAAATTAGCCGTTGAGGCTAACGCTGCTCCTTTTACCGTATAGTCAAATAAAGGGGACTGTCCAGGACATTATAAACTAATAAACTAAACTAAACTAAACTCACTTGGCCTCTTGCTCCAGCTGCTCCTCCAGCTGGGCTATCTTGGCCTCCAGGGCAGTGATGGAGGCCTTGAACCTGCTCTTCACAGAACCCTCCAGCTCGCCCAGCTTCGCCCGCAGCTCCTTGTTTTGACGCTCCAGTTGCTGGCGAGCGTTTTCGCTCTTCTGGGCCGTGCTGCGCTCCGCACTCAGCTCTGTAGTCAGGGTGTCCACCTGAGGGGCAGGGGGGGGCAAGGGAAACGGAACTTCATGTGATTTTCATAATTTTGAACAGGCTAATTTTTTATTTTTTAACAACATACAAAACATTCAACAAAATAGTAACAAAATAGACAATAAACCATAAACCAAATAAACATGTATAAATGACAACACCATAAGCCCATCATACACGTCTCTCTCCCAGCACAAAGATTTTTAGGAGCCCTCCAGAAAGTTCAGGTTATTTCTCCATTTTCTAGTGTAGACATCCAATCTGGAAAACCGTTTAAATGACATCTTTTTCAAACACCGCCACCCTAGCCATCTCACAAGCCCACTCCTGGATTGAAGGCACCCCTTCATTCCTCCAGCCTCTCAAAAGAATCTGTCTGGCTGTCATTAAACTAGTCTGGACCCAGCTTGTTTATCCATCCCACTTAGGAGTGATCCATCTCCCAGAACAAATCTTGGGCTGAATGGAACCTGGGTTCCCTGCAATCTGACATAGGTTATCATGTAACCTGGACCTTATCACAGGACCACAAGACATGAAGTAATTGGCCGTCCCCTGTCTTACATTTCCAACGATTTGGTGTGTCTTTCAGACCAATTTTGTACAGGCTAATTGTTTTTTTTGCTGGATGTAATATTAGTTTAATAAAAAATAAGGATGATCGTTAAAGATGTCCTCTAATTCTGCTAACTCAGAACACCGCACCTGCATAGTTGTCTTTCTGTAGCGGTCGTTGAGGAGCTCCATGTTACCCTGCTCCTCTTCCAGCTCTTCTTCCAGCTGAGCAATGCGAGCCTCCAGCCTCCTCTTCTCATCCATCAGAGCAGACCTGGCACACACAGAGACAGAGTTAAAGCTGCAGTGGGCAGAAAGCAGAGGTAGAAAAAGTATACAAATATTCTACTTAAGTAAAAGTACTAATAATTTAATGAACTTTTACTTAAGTACAGGTAAAAAAGTTGTAAAATATATACTTTTTTAAATATTTATACTTATTTAATTAAATAGCAGTATTTTGTGATTTGATGAGGGAACAAAGCCGCATTCGATTAGAGTTTGTTGACAGATAAATAATGTTAGAGAGCTTTTTTATTTACTTTCTTTTTACTCCGTAACGGATGTGATTTAAATGTAGCAAAGTACAATACTTCAAGCAAAACATACTTAAAGGTGCTGTAGGTAGGATTGTGAAGATCCAGAACTTCCAAAAAATGTGAATAACGACAACTTCTCAGTCCCTCCCCCCCTTTCCGCTAAAGCCCAAAACGGTCTCCTAAGCCCCTCCCCCGACAAGGGAGAATGAATGCGTGTACATGAGCAGTGATTGACACGCAGGTAGACACCCTCTCTGGGCCTGATTGGTGCATCTGAACAGGGAGCTGTGGATTTTTGCAAATCGCACTACAGGCTGTAGGTTTTTAAATGACCTGCTTCATGTAGTTCTACTGGAACATAGGGTCAGTTTCAGCAGATATGACAGAAAGTTAGTTTTAGAAGTCTTACACTACTGCACCTTTAAGTACAAGTAAAAGTAAAGGTACACAAAAAACTACTCAATTACAGTAACATGAGTAATTGTAATGTGTTACTTTCCAGCTCTCCCTCTCCCCTCTCTTTCTGCATGCGCAGAGCAGCCAATAGGAACGCTTTCTCTCTTTGAAATGACCCGTGATTTGCCAAAGTCTCCTGTCATGGCTAGATTATCTAAAGCCTGAAAACAGAACCAAGAGGAGGTGCAGAAGTCTTGTTTTCTCACAGAACATTTTAATTACAATACGCTGAAAGATTATGATCACGTTTGCCCAACAACGCTAAAATACCTACCACAGCTTTAAAGATAAAGAGCTCAGGGGCAGGAGGGTCTAGATAAAATTTTCCTTTGGAAGAAGCTTTCAGATTTGGTTAGTTGAATTATTTGTAAAAAGGTTCCTTTTAACCCCAAGTTATGTATTCTCTAGTATATATCCACGACGTTCCACTTCAGGGATTTTCGGCCGGATGTCCGCTACCTTCCGCTTTCTTTGTGTTTGAATTTTTTTACAGAGGCTGTTTCGCAGAGGCACTGGTGCTCAGTATGGCGCTTAGCGCCGCCCAAGACGATTGTGATTGGTTTAAAGTAATGCCAATAAACCACAGCACGTTTTTCTCCCATCCCGGAAGGCTGCGTGGACTAGCCAGACCCTCCTCCAAAGCGCCGTGGAGGAAGGTCTGGCAATGCGAGACTATGTCTTCTCTAAATGTTTATCCTTAGGGCTCAGAAAGGGAAAGATCTTTAATTAATATTAGAAGCATATATATCAGAAAAAAATAAGCTTGATGGCACTCTTCTGGAGCACAATGATTTACGTAGCTTGTACGGTGTATTTGACATTGTAGAATAAACTGGATGACGCCTTGATTATACTTATTATGGGATTGCATGATCTTTTGATATTTAGGCTTTCTTGCTTTATCGGCTTTGGAATGTTCCTTTTAACACTATTATTATTATTATCATTATGGTTTTTGTTCTCTGTTTCTTTACCTCATTCATCTCAATGACCAAAATAATAAGAATCCTCATTTGTCTGGTGCTTCCCAAGCAGGTTAAAAGAGAATATGAACAAGGAGATGCATTTGTCGACGGACATTTTGGCGCGGTCGAGTGGGTGGGGGTCACTTACTTTCCAGAGGTGCTGTTTGAGATTTCATCTTGCAGCTCATCCCGTTCCTGCTCTGCGTGGCGCCGGCCCCTCTCAGATGCGGCCAGGTCCTGCAGAGAAAGGTCAAAGGTTAAACACAAGTACTTCTTTGTGTATCATGTAACGCTGAGAGGGACCATTGTCCATTGGGACCGCAGTGTTTCCCCCAAAATTCTTTTTTAATGGCAAAAATAATTAGCATGCATTATTTATTCTGCATAGCACTGTCGCGAGTCCATGAACGAGGCAACGTCTGTAACAGCAGGACACTCGAGTGTGTTATCTAAAATGCTAAAGTCAGATGAAATGTTGTCATACCATAAACTTAACCATAAACTGTATAACAGATCGGTGATGCAGTTTCGCCCTCATTGTTCTCTGTGAAGTTTGCTGGAAATTATGTAATGTGGCGTTTTATGCGGAGTGAGCAGCGCGCCTGACTCCGTTAATAATGGGAGTAACAGGCAAACCGGCTTTAAAAGTGGCGTATCTCCCTCGCCAACCCATCTGTCAAGCCAAAGCAGACATCCCGGGGGGAATACTAAAACTATGTCAACCTGAAATCAACACCCTGCCGGCCCTAACTATGCACAGTACCTAACATAACATAACAAACATCACAAAGTGTCTGCACCTCATGTAGCTGTACAATCTCAGCCTCCAGACTCTTGAGTTTCTTCTCGTTTTCCTTGGATATGGCGAAAATATCATCTCTAGAAGCTCGGGCGTCTTCCAACTCCCGCTGGTAGTCCTTCATTTGGGCCTGAAGGAAAAAAAACATATGGCTGAGGATGGCTGCTTACGGCACTGCTTAGAATGGGTTTGGATGGAGAATATGTATGAGGAAGTGTAACCTGTAACTTGCGCAGCTGTTTGATGGCTTCGTCTCGAGCCTTGTTGGCTCCTTCTATGTGACCCTCTATGTCCTTCAGATCCATCTCCAGCTTCTTTTTAGCAGCGACAGCCAGAGCTCTCTGCTTCCTCTCGTCCTCCAGCTCCGTCTCCATCTCTCGCACCTGAGGGGGGAGCCAGCATTAGTGTGGTGGGATTAAACTGTGATGTAATGTAAAGTGTAGTCTGGATCAATGAAAGTCCATTTCCAGGATAAAGCCTGGCATCAGGCACATGGCTCACACGCAAGATATCTCTCTGTGTGTTGGCGTTCTCAAAATCCCTTCGCTACGGGAAATAACAGCAAACTGAAAATGTCAAGTTTTGAAGAAAATTTGGATCTTGCAACAAGGCAGGTCTGCTTGGTTCTCTCGAGGAATGATTGGAAAGATTTACAAAGAATATGTTTACGGCGTTTCCTCTCTAACTGGGACGTTTTGGAACCGATTGGTGGGATTGCTGCGGACGAAGTACAAACGGAGATACACTGGTAAGAGCCAATGAGGTTTAACCACGTATCCAGCTAATTCTTTTGGGCATTTCTGCCTTTATCCGATAGGAAAGCTGAGATATGAAAGGGGAGAGAGAGGGGGGAAGACATGCAGGAAAACCGTCACAGGTCGGACTCGAACCCTGGACCTTCTGCGTCTAGGAATAAACCTCTGCATGTGTGCGCCCGCTCCACGCGTATCCAGCTAATTTAAATAGTTCACGTTACTGTATTCTGTGAACAGTTAACTTCATTTAATATCGTATGTGGCGTTTTCTTTTGCGGGTTGCAAATGTTCCACCAAAACAAGTTCCTCCCCGAGACTATTTTGCAGAGTTACCATCGCTGCGTCTGGAATTAAGACCGTTGTGATTGGTTTAAAGAAATGTAAGAAACCCAGACCTTACTCCACAGCCCTTTGGAGTAAAGTCTGGCAATGCCAGACTAACGTTAAGCGTGATTCTGCACCTGCTTGACCAGCGATCTCTTCTTCTCATCGTTCTGGTCGTCCCGGCCCTGAAGGTCTCTCTCGTACTGGGCCTTCATGGCCTGCATGTTGACCTCCAGACGCAGCTTGGCGTCCTCGGTGGCCTGCAGCTCGTCCTCCAGCTCCTCCAGCTGAGTCTTCATCTCCTCCAGCTGCTGCTCCAGAGTACGCTTGGACTTCTCCAGCTCGTGGACCTGACGGGAAGAGGAGAGAATTGGTGAGATTACAGCTCAGTTGTCATAGCAAATCCTACGGTCAATAAAGCCCAGTTCAGACCAAAGATTCTCGACGAGACGAGTTGAAACTCGCAACTACTTGCTGCACGCCGGTCTGCAACGTTATAAAACCTGAGAGTTCACACCAGTGTTTGTATCATCTCCATAGCAACGACACTTTGTACTTTCGTTCTAACTTCCGACTTTCAGGCTTTTTGTAGCTGGATATATCATTTTGCGTCATAATATGAATGTGGATAATGTTAGTGATAGTGAGATGGGATGCTTGCTACAGTTGCATTTCTAGTGTTGAATCAGAAGAAACAGCATTTTATTTGTGTGATCAACCTCTGTCTCAAACTGCCATTTCGACCCGTTGACAGTTTGTAACATAGAAATAAAATAGATTATGAATCATTTTACTTCTATAGTTTGTATCTGACTTCGCTATTGGCTGTTGAAACAGCCAAAGCTGTTTCCACATCCCTAAACGTTCTCGTGACTCGCAGCGACACCATCACCTGGTTTGAGTCGAGCTGAGACGGGCCGGTTCAGACCGCTGCAACTTTTCCCTGCAACGTTCTAAAATGGTTCTGCTCATCTGTATACTGTATATTGTTTATTTCATATTAATGTTTAATATGTTTGTTTGTGTATGCACTAGAGGTGTGACGAGATCACGTCCCCACTAGAGATTTGTCGTAGAGGTGAAAAGTGTGGCTCGGGAAAGGGAAGTTTGGGGTCCCCTGCTGGAGCTGCTCCCCCCGCGACCCGACACCGGATAAGCAGATGAAGATGGATGGATGGATGGATGGATGGATGGATGGATGGTGAAAAGTGTCCTGCGATATCAGTACACAAGTGCAGAGCAGCAGCCTTGAAATTAGCTTGCAAGATCCCCCGGCCGTTCTCCAAAGTTGACTCCGAATTTACTTTTGCAGAGCGAGAGCAGAAAAAAGCTGCCTGTAAACCCCCCCACCCCACCCCTTTATCCCTCTCTCTCTCTTGGCAGCGTACAGTTCACTGTGGCACTGTCTCGAGCAGACCACTCTCTCTTTCTCTGTTAAAATGAGTCGGGAAGCGGACAGCAAAACCTAACTTTACTTTTAACGATATTAAACAAAGAAAAATGTTCTCCCTTCGTCCTATAATGGTCATAAATCAATACTTCCTTGTTTACTGCTGCAATTATAAAAAATGCAGGGGAGGAGAAAACAGCAAAAAATCATCTGCTGAGGGTTTGATGGTAATTTATTTGTGCTTTAGAACGTAATCAATGTGAAACTATAGTAAAATAAGCTTTATTTCTCTCTGTCTACTGTACAATGACAAATTCAAGTACAAAACATTTGGTCTCAACTACTGCCAGAAAATGCTTAGTTATGTTGTAACCTTGGTTCTCTGAGTGGAGAGACTCTCTCTCCACCGTACATATGGAATAAGTAACGGTGTAACTGTTAGTTATACAGGAGAGAAGCCAGTCATTTGAGTTTATGGCAAAACCTTTCAGTACTCGGTTTTTATTTTGGGACTTTTGATTGAATAAAGGACTATTTTTCCAGTGTTATTTCTTCATTGTAGTTTCCGGTGAAAATAGTGTTAAAATCTCGTCTGGTCTCGATTGCGTGAACCCAATCTCGTGTCTCGTCTCGTGAGCTGGGTGTCGCGTCACACCCCTAGTATGCACCTTTCACCGAGGCAAATTCCACATAAGTGTACTTATTGTGGCAATACCTCATCTGATTCTGATTTCTGATTCTGAAAGAGATCGACGCAGACACCAATGCACAAGTATAAACTTCAGTCTACTTACGTAGGCTTCGGCGAAAGCTCTGCGTGGAGCCTCCACAGAAGCATGAATCCCGCTTTAACACTCACATTCTTGCCCACGTCATCCTTGGAGCTCATCAGATCTTCCATTTCAGCGCGGAGCTGCTTGTTAACCCTCTCCAGCTCCTCTTTGGCCTCCAGCGCCTCGTCCAGAGCTCTGGTCATGGACAGAGCTTTGGTCTCCTTCTCCCTGGCCTCCGCTTCGGCGCGGTCCCGCTCTTCAGCGTAACGGGCCGAGATGCTCTTCTCCTCAGCCAGCATCTGCGGAGGAACAGGACGTCAGATCGGCGATCAGCATTTTGTCAAAATCATATTTGTAATTTGTAAGAACGGTATTGCAATCAATGATGAAATAAATGAATAAAATCCATCTAAAAAAAATTCCTTCCCATACCAGTGTGTTAAAGAAAATACATACATTTCATTATGTTTAACAGCTGTATACTGCTATCCCTGTATGGACGTGATATGATTTCTATCACTGTTGTACGGCCTGGCTCAGGTTAAACTCTTTGTGAAACATGAACAAACACAAACAATGAATGGCGTACAACTTTCTTTTATCTAGTTTGACAGCGAGTCCCAACGGAAAAAGAACATAAATAAACTACTTGAAGTAGATTTTCTTCAGGGCTAAATTACGTGGTATCGGATCGGTGCATAAACTCCAGTACTTGCCGATACCGATACCAGCGTTTTAGGCAGTATCGGAGGCTTTTCCGATACTGGTATCGGTATAGAAAAACATCTCTAGTTCTCACCTGGTCAAACTTCTTCTGTTTCTTCTCCAGGTTGGAGACGATCTGTCTCTGGTGATCCAGGTCTACAGTTAGATCATCCAGCTCCTGCTGCAGTCGGGTCTTTGTCTTCTCCATCTTTTCAAAGCCGATGGTCTTCTCTTCCAGACGCTGGCTGGCCAGCTCCAGGTCCTTCTGCAGCTTCTTCTTCGTCTCCTCCAGGCCGTCGATTGTTCCAACGTCATCCTCCAGCTTCTTCTTGCTCTCCGACAGCTACAAAGAAAAGTACAGTTCAGGGTAAAAATCAACAAAATGTTATTAAACATAGTTTCTATGGTGAATATATACATATGTAAATATGTGTTTTCTTTTTTGTGGTGTTTAAATATACCTGTAATATATCTGTAGGGAATTGTAAAGAATGTGTTAAAGATATATGATTAGAGCTATTTCGCCCCCTTGTCATTTTTGTTGCTATAAGAATATAGCAATATAGAGGGAGGGTCAAGTGCCACCAACTAGCATAGCTTTAGCTCAACAGTCCGACCAAAAATTTGTTATATAATTACAAATTGGCATATCTAAACAAAATCAACAATTAACATCTACAGGCTTAGCCCTTAGCTAATGTTAGCAATTCATTGCGGTTGAACAAAGAAACCACGATTATGTAATAATATTGACAATAAGACAATTATGTAATCATCGTCACAGGATTGATATAAATATGAAGCCATTCATGATGATTATTATATAGTAGTGGAAAAGGGGTAGGGATTAAATAAGCTTCTGCTTCATGTTAAATGAATACATTCATTAATTTATTCCAGCTCCTTCTTGCTTACATATGTAAATATGTGTGTTTTTCTTTTTTGTGGTGTTTAAATATACATATGTAGGAAATTGTAAAGAATGTGTTAAAGATATATGATATTAATCTTCCGATTCCTTTTTTGAACATGTTATATGAATTTTTTCATTGATTCCTAGTGTCCCTACACCGGAGCCCACTTGTCCTACCTGAGCCTGTATGGTCAACATCTGTTTCTCCAGATTCTTGCGCGCCTCCTCATCCTCCTCCTGCTGCTCCTGCAGAGCGCTCTTCTCCTCCTCCAGCTGGCGTATACGACCGCTGAGGTTCAGTTTCTGACGTGTCTCCTCCTGGAGCAGCTCCTACATAAAAACATTCGTCCAGTTAGTTTAATAAGGATGCATTAAGTGTGGATTGATGATCAGGGCTCAGAGATGCCCGATGCTTGATAGTTCACCTGTGTGTCTTGTAGCTGACTCTCTAGTCCAGCAACATCTTTGGCCATCTTGATACCTTTCCTCTCCGCATCTTCCAGAATGGCAGACACATTGTCCAGCTCAGTCTGTGTGGAGAGGTAGCACGGTTTAACCAGATTATCAATGCAAGTCAAATATATTTGTTCAAGATTTTTTTTGTCAATTCAGAAATTACAAAAACAGAAGAATAAAATCCTCTGTATGCTTGCAACTCAATCGAGGATTCATTATTAAACAATCCCAATGTATAAAATGTACAAAATTAAAAAAAAATAAAATCAACAGAATGCTTGTAATTTCAACAGCAGTTCTGTTTTCTCGTAAATGGTCCAACTAGCAACCAGTATATACTATCAATACATAAACAGAGTACTTTTTACTTTGGTCTGATACCACAGCCAACTTTGACAATGAGATGTGGTTTTATATCATTTTTTTTTTTAAACCTGCATTTGTAAGAATTTACATTCATTTAAACTGCACCGTTACAGTCTCCATTCATCAAAAGGTTTTTGGTTTGCATGTAGTTTGTAAAACAAAAACGTAAAAAAAGTTTACCTCAAATATAAATGAACAGTTTAGAAATGAAAACATATAAGTATAGAGTAAGGAATTAGTTTACAATAAGAAGCACATTCAATGTTGTATTTTATCGACTTAATTAAGATAAGCATAATGCCTCTACAAGTGTCCAGACATATCTGACATCAAACTGACCTTTATTCATGACAGGAATACTTTTTTATTGGTCAGGACTGATTCTACTGTGTTAAATCAGGTATTTATTTGTTCACCTGCAGTTTGTGCGTGCGCTCGGCCAGTTCTCCCTTGGACTTCTCTCCCTCAGTGACTCTGGCCATGAACTCCTGCAGCTGAGCCTCCAGTTTCTTCCTCTTGTGTTCCGACTCCGTCTTGGCCTGCTGCAGGCTCTTGACCTCGCTGGCCAGCTCCTTGTTGGCAATCTCTTGGCTCTGCTTGGTCTTCTCCAGGTTGGCCTTGAACTAGACATGATCAACAACAAAACATTAGCGTGGTCAGATGATGAAGTGGCGGATTTTTTAATCCTGTGATATAAAATAATACTGTAGATTGTGGAAAAGCTATTTTACTCTCTTGGCCTGTTCCAGCTGTTCGGACAGCTCTTCCAGGATAGTGCTGTGCCTCTGTCGCATCTCCTGGATCTGAGATTCATGGTTTTTAGTTTCATCCTCGATGGTCTTCTTTAGCTCGGCGACCTCCTGTTCACGCTTGGTCCTACAGAGAACAGGAACACAGAAAAGTCTTGACGTTCCCGTAGATTTAATAATTATAATATCAGTGGCTAAATGCACCACAGACTATGACATAAATGTAAAATAATGGAGAGCAGGGGTTAAAGTGGGCCAGAAGGATCCGGAACCGCGTTCAGGAACCTTTGATGTTTTGTTAATCAGGGCAGCAGTTTTCAGATTACATTATGTGCTTACATAATTGCAAAAGGGTTCTCCAAAGTTTTCTCAGTTAGCCTTTTAAAATGATATCAGATTAGTAAACAGAATGTGCATTTGGAACATTGGATGAATGGTTGCTGATAATGGGCAATGTAGATATTACATTAAAGATCAGCCACTTGTTTCTACAACAGTCGAGAACCCTTTTGCAATTCTGTAAGCACATAATGTAATCTGAAAACTGCTGCCCTGATTAAAAAAACAATCAATTTAACTGATCTCAGCTGGTATTCTGTCTATAATGGAGTGGAATGTAAATTTCTAAGTGACCCTAAACTTTTGACCGGTAGCGTATATTACTTTTTTTTTTTTTTTATCTTAATTTGTATATATTACTTATCTTTTATATTATACTTGTTGTATGTGTCCTTACTGCACCTTGGGTCAGAGAGAAACGTATTTTCAATTGCTTTGTATGCCTGTCACATATTGCAGAATTGACAATAAAGTTGACTTGATCAGTGTTTCTCGTTCTTTTGAAATAATTCCAGGGTTTCCCCTATTCACTCTCAGCAGCGCGCACTGTGAGTCCATGAACAGGGGTGTGGTGAGGTCACACGTCTGTAAAAAATAGCAGGACAATCGCGTACTATCCGTACCCCCCGATAGAGAGTAAAATGCAGTGTGCAGTACCTCAGTTCCTGCTGGGCAGCGGTTGTATCGAGGGTGTCTTCCAGTTCGGTCTTTAGGGCCTCAAGCTCTTCGCTCAAGTCCCTCTTGAGCTTCTCCGCCTTGTTCCGGGCCACTTTCTCTGACTCGAGGTCCTCCTGCAGCTCAGTCAGCTGGGCCTGCATCTCCCGCACCTGCTTCAGAGCGTTGTTCTTCTGGCTAACCTCGTCCTCGCCCCTGGAAACAAATCGAAGATTAAAGAACATGCACACAAAGAACGAATGTCAGATGGAATGTGGGCATAAAGCTGGGACTGTGAAGGTATGGTATTGGAAAAATAAAAATCTGGAAACTCTTCATTTTCCACTAAAATAAGAAGCGCCTGAGTTATTTTATTTGCGCTTTTAGCTACTTGTTGATATTTACATATGTCAGAATACCTCATGAATAGCTCTGCTTTTTGTCCGTGATCTAACCATATTTGATTGTCTACACTCTCTTAGAACATCACTGTCGCTACAGATACATCTTGAATATTTGACTAGTATACAACTTCAAAGCTATGTAAGAACTACTGTTTTTTTTAAAGATATCCTCTTGGCATTTTAGGCCTTTATTTGACAGGACAGCTTAGACATGAAAGGGGAGAGAGGGGGGAATGACATGCAGCAAAGGGCCGCAGGTCAGAACTGAACCCATGACCGCTGTGGCGAGGACTGAGCATCTGTACATGGGGCGCACGCTCTACCAGGTGAGTGACCCAGGCGGCCCATAACTACTTATGTCAAATTAAAGTACAGACATGCAACAACACTTTTTTTTTTAAAGATGACTTTTTGGGCATTTCCCCCTTTAATGATAGTAAAGTAATAAAAGGTGGAGAGAGAGAGGGAAGACATGCAGGAAATCTTCCCAGGACGGACTAGAACCCTGGACCTTCTGCGTCGAGGCATAAACCTCTGTATATGTGCGCCTGCTCTACCAACTGAGCTATCCTGGCCACACTCAACAACACATTTTTAAGGGAAAGTAAAGGAATAGTCACAAGAACAAACACCAGTAAAGACTGGCTTTGGCTCGCATCTATGGCTTAGGATCAGTTGGATATGAGGAAAAATTCCCTGCCGAGAGAAGTCTAATAGGCTTAAGGCTGCATTCACACCAAATAAGGCGTCACGGCAAAGAAGGTCAATTGTCCAATTCATTTGAATGTGGGTATTTCTTTAACATTTTGGTTTATTAACAAACTATTGTTTAAAAACATAAAAAAAACATTTAGTCATCTGAGTTATGTTGTTAAAGACTCCACTGGGTGGCAGCAAAGTCACAGTTTTCTTTTCAAAAGAAGCTTCATGCAGTAAAGGCCACCTATTAGCATGGTCTTCCACTTACAAATGTGCATTCATACCACTCAAATGACATGCACACCAATGATACAGTCACACATCACAAACACATTCCAACGCAGTGAGAATCAGTGAAGGAATACAGGCAGCACGTCAACAATCAGATGACAAAATGATAAGATCACCGCTGCAACTCGTCTGTCAGTCCAATAAAATGCTTGATTATAAAACAGCAGGTGTGAACGTTTCTTGCAACAGTGTTCAGTCCGATGAGCGTTGGGTACAGCTGGTCTCAGACTGACTCACATGAAGCAGAATCTCAATGACTCAATATCAGAACAGCCATGTTTAGCTCACACTAGGGCTGCAATTTAGGATTATTTTCATTGTCGATTCATCTGTCAATTATTTTCTCGATTAATCGATTAGATTTTTTTTCACAAAAAATGACTATAACCGACTATCAAAATAATTGGCGATTAATTTAATAGCTGACAACTAATCAATGAATCGATGAATCTTTGCGGCTCTAGTGTTGACTCTCATTACTGCTCATAACTTTTTCATCAGAGTTAAATGTTGTGGCATCCCATTTTTAGGGCTGTCCTCGACTAAAGGAATTCTTAGTCGACTAACACTCATACGGTTTTGCCGACTAATCGATTAGTTGATTTAATCGACAGATCTGTAAAACCTGGTTTCTACGCACCACTTAACATCCTGTGTTTACCAGAGATGTGCTTATTAGTTTCTTTGAAATAAGTCATTCAGTATGAAAAAAAGCATACAAAAATATTCAGTTTACTGCGACAGAGGAGTAAAGAAACTAGAAAATGTTCACATTTAAGAAGCTGGAATCTGATCATTTTAAAGCTATAGTGCGTAGTTTCTGTTTCCCCACGAGAAATTCTAAGTAATGACAACAACACTGTCGTTGCAGCCACATGACGCAAGCCTTCCGTGATCGCATGCCCCCCCGCCTCCCCCCCCACTCCTCCACGCAGTTGCTAGTAGCCAAGGAGGACACGGAGGATTAAAAAAACATGATGGACTCTTCAGAAGAGGTCATTATCTTCACTCGAGTTTTTGCGCGCAAAAGTTGCAGGACGACACAATCTTCTGAACATAGTCATACTGAGAGATAAAGAGATTTTTGATGAGCTGAATGTCTTAATTGGCTTTTAATTAGCTTTGTATCAACTCATTTGGCAATGGCTTGAATGTAACTGACATTCATAAATGTAAAGAGCTGAGCTCCTCTGTGGGGGTCTTGGTATCACCTACCTAGACTGCATCATCTGCTGCTCGTCTTCCTTCTTGCCCAGCTGAACTTTGAGCTCCTCCGTCTGTGTCTGCAGCTCGGATATCTGGTCCTGGAAGTCGGACATCTCCCCATCCAGCTTCCTCTTAGCCTTCTCCAGCTCCTGACGGGTCTTCTCCTCCTTCTTCAGCCTCTCTAAATCAGAAAAGAAAAGGATGCAACAGTTTCATAAAACACCAAGACACAGCTTCTCGTTAATTTTAGGTAAATAAATAAATACAATGCTAGATTTATTAGTTCCCCATGAAGCATCCAGCCCCCCTGGGTCGTCTGGGACAGCTTTATGTGTTCCCAGAACTAGGACCAAACAATGTGAAGCGGCATTTAGTTTTATGCCCTTCACCTGTGTAACAAACTCCCTGAATACCTGAGGTCTGCTCAAACTGTCAGCTCTAGCTCCCTAGATAGGGATTCCATGCAATGGGACTCAATGCAATATTGGATGCCTTGATAATGTTTTTTTAATATTTTTCTTATTTTATTTGTTGTGTGTATGTATATGAAAGTGAGTATTGTTTTAGAGGCTGCACAAGCAAATTTCGTTGTATGGTTCTACTGCACAATGACAATAAAAGTCTATTCTATTTAAATCAGTTTATTGATAACTGCAACATTCTCATACATTTGATACATCGTTTTAATTCTCATGTCATTCTTGCCCTTAAGTGCTTTTACTGTCTTATTTTAAGGCTGTAATGTAATTTTATTATGTTTTAATATTAACTATTCATTCTCTCGTTATAATTATTCTTTATTGTTTAAATGTTCTCTTATTGCTTATGTTTACAAAGTGTTACTCTGCCCCTGTAAAGCCTTGTGTATGAATTGTGCTTTACAAATAACCTTGCCTTGCCTTAATTCAAAAAAAAATCTCATTCTGCATTCTGTATTTCATTTTATTCCTTTACCCTCCAAGTCGACCATCATGATCTCCTGCTTGTTCTTGATTTTGCTCAGGTTTTTGGCCTTTTCTTCCTCTTCAGCTAGCGCCACGGTCATCTCATTGACTCGATCGTCCAACAGCTTCTTTTCCTAAAAGAGAGAGAGTTACAGGCAGGTTAGTGCTCAGCATCAACATATTCAAATGATCTGAAACCTTTGTATCTCATTACGCAGCGCAGTAAAGGAGACCCTCCATCTCTAATTCAAAACCAACCTTCCCATTTCAACTCACCTTGATGAACTTGGAGTTCTGGTCTTCTAGCAGCAAAATGTCCTCTTCAAATTTCTTCAGTTTGGCCTCAGTCGTCACTTTCT